>NW_026712358.1:4850227-4953507 GCF_030504385.1 Musca domestica
GAGTACACACTATCGATCAAGTAATACCGTCACGAATCCTATTTCGTTTTGTTTAATAGGAAATAAACTATCAGATGACATGTGTTTTACACATAAACTATCAAATCTGTATAAAGGATTGTAGAAATCGCATATAATAAACTCACGCATTCATATAACGTGTCAACTTCTTTCGACTATAACGCGCAAAATTTTCATCAGACAAACCTAATAAAAAATTTTGTTGCTGAAGAGCCGTACAATATGAAAACCGAAAGAAACGATAAAAAGGGGGGTTACATAAGAATTTTTTTGAATAAGTTATGGGCTGGCTTTTTTAAAAAAAAAAGTTGTTAAAATATGAGATGAAACTGAAATAAATCAAGCTGCACTTAATCGGCTGGCTTTTGTCATAGCTACTATTTTTTTTGCTTGCAGATTTTTGCAATTTTTTTTCGATATCATAAAGTAAAAATGGATATAACATTCTTACAGATCTGGAACAGACCAATTATGAAGCTAAATTGAAATGTGTCAACCTATTTTAGTTTGTTGTATTTCCAAGGTCAATTTACAACAGTCCTTTTACCTTACGAACAATGAAAAAGAAAAATAATTGAATATTACTGAAAAACAATTTGATATTGCCTAAAGGAAAGAGGATAACAAACGATTATGAAGCAAAAATTAACAAAAATATTGTATTGTTCTGTTCTAGAACTACAAGAACGTAGTATCTGGAAAAGAGAATGTCATGGAAGATATAATTATTTATTGTTTTTGCAAATGCCGTGACGAAAAATTCAATTTCGAATTTCCGCAGAAACTTGGAAAGAAAAAAGGCACATATTTGTTAGTTTGCATATCGAATTGAATTGGAAAATAGCCAAATAAAGAAATATATTTTAAATGTCAAAATTTTAGAAAAATCATGATGTAACGCCACTTTAATGCTTTCATAACCTTCATAATGCCAAATTATATGGGGAAACGACGGCAGGATTCGATTGCGCCTCTGACATCCTCTTGTGATATGTCAAAAAATTTGCCATCGAAGACTTCAAGCTGCTTATGTACTCACACCTTTATAGTTAAGCATTATTGTAAGTTCTCTGTACTTTTAATTTAATAATCCAAATGTCAAAAATGTAAAATTTTTAAATAACTTATGGTTTTATTTACATTTTTAGAAATATTATTTACATTTTTGGCACTAGCATGGTAGAAGAAAGCTGGTAGATGTATCAAAGCTTGGAAGCATAGATACAATTTTTTAAACATTTTTTTACAAATAAGTCGACTTGTATATGTTTTCTTTTCCAACAATGGGATGTATTTACAAATTTGAATAATGTTTCATTCAAAAATTTCACTTCCAAAATCGGTTCATTGTCCCAGCAGCTGTGTCGATGCGACTACCTTTATTCTACCATTGGTACTACCGATACTTACAATAAACAAGTAAAAAAGCAGTAAGTTCGGCCGCGCTGATCTTTGAATACCCTCCATCATTTGGAACGATTTTGGCAATTTTCCAGAAAATAAAATCCGTTAAAAATTCTGATAAAATCTTAAAAATACCGAATGTAGGCGTTATATTAGGGTCTATACGACGACGTGGACCTGTATAGGCAGATTTTGTCATAAACCATTACAATATTCAAATGCGAAACATGAATGAAAAATGTCAGTGAATAATTCCGAATATAGGGAGGTACCTTTTATGGGGGCTATATGTATATAGCCTGTCTTATCCATTACGAACTTCAAATGCCAAATTTGAAATAATTCCTGTGAATAGTGTCGCTAAAATAATCAAAATACCGAATATCGGGAGGTACGTTATATGGGGGCTATACGAAGACGTAGACCTGTACAGACAATTTTCTGTCATAAGCTGTAGCATTACGAACTTCAAATAACAAATTTGAAACATTTCCGGTGAATAATGTCGCTTAAATCACCAAAATACTGATTATACCTAAAGTCCTACAGACATAATACACAATTGAGTAAAATTTTATCAACCTACTTCATTTCGATCGGAAGTTGGAGTGATTTCCACAGATGGATAGAATCGACATAGAATTTTATGCTGATATATGATATATGAGAATATATATTCTTTGTGGGGTCTAAAATGTATATTTCGAGGTGTTATAAATGGAATGACACTCTTAATATAACCTCCATACTATGGCGGAGGGTATAAAAATGTCTATATGGTTGTTGTTGAAATTTATATTTTTTCACCTTAAAGGTGAGAATACATAAAACGCTTTTTTGACTAGCTTCTTCGTAGAGGAACAAAGTCAGTGAAAAAAGATTTGTATGTATTATCACCTTAAATAATGTTTGGCGTAATAAGGCTTTAATAATTCCCTTAATTTTGCTAATGGTGAAACGTTTTCGATAATATCGGTAGAAAAAATATTAATCGATACTGAGTCAGAAAAATTGAACATGGACAATGTCGCTAGGTAGTGCTATCGAAATTTTGTCAACTCTATTCTTCAACCATTCTTTATTTATGTTTCAAGGAAATAAATTGAGCTCGGCGTTTATTTAACAGGATATCATCAAATAACTTCGACATCACACAAAAGGGGGTGTGAATATACACAGAGAATGGATAATCTTGATTTGTATGAAATTCTGGGTGTAACTAAAGACTCATCAGATGCCGAAATAAAAAAGGTAATAGTTTTCATTCATGTAAGACTACTCTTCATTCATATTTTTAGTTGATTTTTTTGCTGTGAAATCTTGGAGAAGTGGGCGGTGGAGGCGTTGGAAAAGTACCAACACTGGTCTGAAAAACGATAAGGCTATAGTGCAAACATCAATGCCAATATTGGTGAAGTTGGTCCAATTATTTTCTTAGTCATGTCTAGAATTGCTCAAGTAATTCTAACATTTCTCATACATTTAAATGAACAAGAGAATCGTAAAAGGAGAAGGGAAAGAGAACAAATTATTGATTCATACATTTCTGCGCTCTCCAAACGTCATTCGCTGCAAATGCACCGGGGCTGCTACCACTTTGAACAACACTGTCTCTTGTATCTTAATCTAAATGACCGTTACATTTAAATGCCCACTAATTCGATGTTGTTTTTGTTTAACCATAGAACTACCGCAAACTAGCTAAGGAATTCCATCCAGATAAAAACCCTGATGCTGGCGACAAATTCAAGGAAATATCTTTTGCCTACGAGGTATTATCAGATCCAGAGAAACGAAAAATATACGACCGCTATGGAATCAAGGGTTTGCAGGAGGGCGCGGATGGCTTCGCCGATGGAAATGCGTTCTTTTCACAATGGTTTCCCTTTACGGCTATGGGTGGACATGGCCGTGAGGCAAGGGGGAAGGCCGCCCAAATCTCCATTCGTCTTGAAGTTACTTTGGAAGAAATGTACAATGGCAATGTGGCCAAGACAGTTGAATACAAAGGACATCATTTTGCTCGCAGTGCAATGGCGAAGGCGGTCCCAAGGAGTGCCAAGAAATGTGCAGTCACTGCAATGGTCGGGGCAGAAACTGAGAGCTATCTTTTTCTCGGTGTTACGACAGGCGAAACGGTAAATAAAAAGTCAACAAATTCGAATACTAAGCAATTTTGTGTAATTCTCTGCAATAGATCTGCACGGCTTGCCATGGACATGGAAAAATTATACCAGAGGCTATGCGCTGCACCAGCTGCTTTGGAAAAGGTCTAGTTGAGGAGAATGTGAAACGGGAAATTGTTATTGAAAAGGGTGCCCCTAATATGTTAAAAATACCATTTGTGAGCGAAGGAAATCAAGGGGTGCAAGGATCGCGAGGCGACATGGTTGTAGTACTTATTCAAGCGGAGCATCCTGTATTCGAGCGGCGTCAAAACGATCTTCTTATGCGTAATGTCAACATCAACATAACGCAGGCCCTTTGTGGTTTTGTCCACTGCTTCAAGCATCTGGATGGTCGTAACATTTGTATTTCCACGAAACCAGGCGAGGTTCTACGTCATGGCGAACTGAAAGTTGTACCGACTGAGGGTATGCCATTGCGTAATAATCCCTTTGATCGTGGCGACCTCATGGTACAGTTTCTATACAATTTCCCGAAAACGATTTTGCCACACCAGAAACAATTGGCCAAGCTTGAGACGCTACTGCCTCCCAGAGAACCTTTTACAATGCCGCCAGAAGCCGAAGAAGTGCAACTTGTTGAATTCCAGCCCCGCGAAGATTACGAAGGCCGGGGAGCTTACGGCGGCATGGACGATGATGACGAATACGAGGGCGGTCCACACTTCGAAAGGGTCCAATGTCAAACCGGCTAAAAAATACAACAACAGAAACAATTGCGGCGCATATGTACAGTCAAATTGTATAATGTGTTGTTATACATCAGTTAGCTATACAAAAATTTATTGTTAATTTGGTTTATGGACAAAAGAAAACAATTCTAATCTAATTGGTGTAACTGTCATTGAACGCAACTATTGTATTGTAACAAAAAAACAACAAGAAACGCTTCGAAAGCTTTCAAAGCTTTTCTCATTATCATTTTGTACTCAGAGATGAGCTCTCGCTTCCTTAAATAACCTACTAATCCATCTATACCTATATTTATTTAATTACAACTCATTACTAAAACAAAACCAAAAACCACTTATACTGGTTGCACCGAAGTTTCTAATACGTTTTACGAACTAATTTATTTTGTTTTTAGTTTTAACACATGTAATTAAAATGGACACAACTATAGTCATACTTCTTTTTGTCCTCGAGGGGAAGGAAGAAAATGCAGAAATAAGAGAACAAATACGTATATTTATTACAGATATCTATAAATATATATATTTACATACATACATACATACATTTTTAATCGTAACCATCAATGAATGACTTGGAGAGTGAAAGCGTAGGAAAGAAATCACACACACACACACACACATAATTATTTATAGCATCATCACAATAAAACAAAATAAAAAGGGCTTAACCTGTACAATGAAAATTAGAAAAAAAGTCAGTGTTGTAATTGAAACTTTGATCATGTAGGCCTTTTACTTATATAATATAATATCCACATCGCCCAAATCAGATTGCAGACTATAGCCTAAAGGCCATAAGTATCAAATAACTTGTAATGCGTTTCAGAAATCTGATTGACAAACAAGTTCCACCCAATGCGTTGAAATGAACTGATACAATCTTCTAAGTAGCTCCAAAGAGGAGGAAATTTTCCTTTTTATGCCCTCCATCATAGTATGGAGGGTATATTAAGTTTGTAACACCTCGAAATATACATTTTAGACCCCCAAAGTATATATATTTTTAATTAGCATAAAATTCTGTGTTGATTTAACGATGTCAGTGCTCCTGTCTGTCTGTGGAAATCACTCTAGCTTCCGAAGGAAATGAAGTATGTAAGTTGATCAAATTTTACTCAAAAGTATATTATGCCTGCAGTACTTTTGGTATTGAAAATGGGCCATGTAGGTCCACGTTTTGGTATAGCCCTCCCGAATTCGGTATTTTGACGATTTTAGCGACATTATTTACCGGAATTGTTATAAATTTGTATTTGAAGTTCGTAATTGATATTACAGCCCAAGACAGAAAATTGTCTGTGCAGGTCCACGTCTTCGTATAGCCCCCCATATAACGATACCTCCCCATATTCTGTATTTTGATGATTATTCATTATTCACTGGAATGGTTCAAATTTAGTATTTGAAGTTCGTAATAGATGCTACAGCCTAAGAGAGATAATTGCCTGTGCACGTCTTCGTATAGCCCTCATATAACGTCGCCATCCGATATCCGGTATTGTGATGATTTTAGCGACATTATCCACCGGAGTTGTTTCAAATTTCGTATTTGTAGTTCCTAATGGGTACTATAGTCTATGACAGAAAATTGCATATGCGGGTTCAGTTCTTTGTTTAGCCCCCATATAACGTCACCTACCGATATTCGGTATTTTGATGATTTTAGCGACATTATTCATCGAATTTTGTTTTCAAATTTGTTATGGCTTATGACAATAGTTGCCTATGCAGGTCTACGTCGTCGTAAAGACCATAATATAAAAGATTTTTTTAACGGCTCTTAATTTTTTGAAAATTGCCAAATTCGTTCCGAACTGTGGAGGGTATTCAAAAAGTACATTTTGTTGTATTTCCATATATCGTACTTAATTTTAAGACTTTCAAGGTTTTAGATATTATTTGAAGTTCGGAGGAAGATATTAGCACAATGGGCAAACGTTCAAGTCTTCTATCGAAAACTATTTCAACAACTCCATACGTAAACCGTGGAAACCAACAGTGACCTCAATATAAAATTCCAGAATTTCAGTTCTATTCCTTCACTCAATACCAAATTTAGTACCATTTAGTACTTTTCGTACAAATATAGGACGCATTTCCAAAAACCATTTGTAATCTGAATATTAAATTTCAGAATTGTATTTCTATCGCTTCAGCCAATACCAAATTTAGTACCATTTAGTACTTTTCGTACATATTTCTGAAACCACCTTCATATGTCCAGGCTACACATGAACACCGACCTTAATACTAAATTTTAGATTTCAAGCACTATATGTTCACCGAATATAGTACTATAGTACTTTTCCTGCACTGGTACTACACATTTCTAAATCGCCCCTCCTTATCACAAACCTATCAATATAAAAAATTTCAAAATTCTGTTCACCGTAAACCAAACTGTTCCACATTTAGTACACACTTAGTAGATATCATGGTACAATGAATTCAAGGTAGGGCAGAACAACCATATGATTTCAATTTTTTTTATTTTTCTGGCTTAATATGTCAACTTCATATGTTTATGTGTGTGTATTTTTTCAATAATAAAAAAATTATTCAGAAAATATTCAAATTCGGGTGTTTTCAAAATGCTTATTGCAACGAATGCATCGACAAAATCTACAGTTTTTGTCGCGAAATAAACCATAAGAGATATATAGAACATGATATTGAAAAGAAATTTTGACCATTCATTCAGTTTTCGCAGTTTTAAATTATTTATTCAAAATCAATGCAACAAGTTGTTTGCTTTTTTATTGTTTTGATAATAATTCTGACATTACAAGCCAATCAGGTAGACCTCTATACTTGCAATTTTTTCAAAGTTGACCTACCTTCTTTTCATTGTGCCATGGTAGATATATTCCAACCACTTCCAAACTTACTTTCCAACTTTGATTCGCATACCAAATTTCAAGTTTTTAGCTCTATTCGTTCACATAATAGGTACTATTTTACATAATGGTACCATTTCAGAACTTTTCGTACTCTTTAAGTTTGAATTTCCAAAAACCCTTTTTGTTCATCTGTCCTGTCCTTCATCCGTTTGTCCAATAGAAAGTAGTAAGTTTTTAGTACATTTTAGTACTTTTTGTACAAATTAATCGTTTTACCAATCTGGCTGACTCTTTAAATGGCTTAGTAAAAATTGCTTAAAAAAGAATATTTAACACATACTCTTTCAATTGTGTCATAGCATTTTTATTAAGAGAACAAACGATACGTCTTTGCTCTTGCCGTTTGAAATCCACCACAACACCCATCAAACGTGTTGCTTCCAACTTGTTTCAGAGTTGTACACTCTCTCATTCTCTCACACAAAATGATTTACGTTGATTGGTTCAAGAAAACCGGAATAGTGCGCATGTGTGCATGATCAATGATTGGCTCCGATCGGAGCTCTCTGTATGTGGAGGGGCTGAGAGCTTCTCCAAGGAACGAATGATTGTATTTTTATTTTATTATGTTAAACTAACCTTGACCTGATTCTTAGAAATTGAAAAAAAAAAATAAAGAAAAACAAAAGCAAAACAGCAAAACGTTTACGTTACGTTAATCAATTTTGCCGTTTAGTGTGCGACGGTGTGATTTTGCGTGTCTGCAAGCTATTCTAAACCGGTTAAATGTTTACTTCTTTAGTTGGCGTTCTAAAACGAAGAGAGACATTAATCAAAACAAGTAAGCAACGAAAGCATTTGGCCAACGCCAGTTGCTGTTGATGCGCAGTTACGCATGCGCAGTGTGTTATTTTTTTAATGAAACGATTGAATGCCTTAATTAATAGTTCTAGACAGGGTTGCCAATGCACGGTGGTCGCTGCATTTTGATAAAATTGAAAAAAAATATATATTTTTAATGTTGATTTTTTGACAGTTCATTTTTGCGGCAGAAGAATCACTGATGGAGTGAAAAATAGATGTCTCAAAGGCGATTGGAAAATTTGAACTTTATGCTTACGAAAAGTTCTAAAACAGAACTAAAATTCTAAAACGGCATGATTTGCTATTATGCGATTGTAAAGAGCTCAAGACTTAAATTTTGGAGTGAGGTTGAAAAGTACAGGGTGATATAAAAAAACTGCATCACAGTCAAACGACATAATTTTTACTTTTTTTTAATTTTATTGAATGAAAGCAAAAAATGTCGGAAATAGCATCAAATTTTAGAATAAGTTTAGATTTGTTCGAATTGGTCACCTTTGGCACGAATTATGGCCTTCAAACGGCCACTGAAACATTCAAATGCTGCTCTGCGGTATTTTGGCCCATTCCCGGCGAAGCGCTTGCTCGAGGTGATGACACTGTGGTATTTTTTAGTCAACCTACCAACCTTGCTTTCCAAAATATTCCAGACACAATAGTCCAACGGATTGGTATCCGGAGATTTTGGTGGCCATTGTGCGCTGGAAATGAAGCGAGAAACCTCATTTTGTAACCATTCTTAAGTGGCGCGTGCTGAGTACGATGGCGCTTAGTCCTGTTGGAATGTCCAAGATCTGCGGCCAACATGTTTGCGTGCCCAAGGCTTTTATACACCCTCCAGAATATTTTCGCTATAATATTCGGCATTTATTCTGATGCCACGATCGATTGATACGAGCGGAGGGTGACCATCGGCCATCACCATGACCGGCGCTTGAGTTCTGGTGGCCAACTGAAGGTGCACATTTTCAGCTGACCTCTTTGGCAAGTATACACGACCATTTTGTTTGTTTACAAACTGCTGGACATCGAATGTTTTCTCAAAACCAAATTCGGCAGTTCACCACTTTCGGCCAAGATAAGCAACTCTTTAGCTCTTTTAAGTCTATTTTCTTTCTGTTGCGGTGTAAGTTCTTGCACTTTTTGGAATTTCAATGGCTTTACCCCGAGCTCATTTTTCAATATTTGCCGATATATTCAGCTCATGAGCCATATTTCGGCCATTGCGACGCGGGTTTCGATCAAGTCGTTTAAAATCTTGCACTAGGGTCAGTTATGAAGAGTAGGCGTACTCTTTTTTTTCTTCGTAGAGAAACAAAGGAGTTTTAGGTTGACTTCGTTCGATTTTGGCTCTTTTTTTCCAAAAAAGCTTCTTTACTTTTCGAACCATTTCTGCTGATGTTGCTATTTTCTTCCGCCCACTTCTTTGACGTCGGGCTACGCTACCAGCAACGGCAGCACGGTAATGAGCGATGGTGCAAGACACAAAAGATTTATTCACATTTAAATGCTGGAGTGCTCTAACGATAGCCACTTGTAGTTTTCCGCTTGAATTCCATCACGAATAACTTTTTTTCTGGAAAATTCTCACTAAAATTGTTTTGTGCGCTTGTAAACAATATAATAAGCTGTCACTGGAATAAATTTAACAGCTGTTGGACGAGTGGTTTAGAAATGACAGCAGTCTGAAGTTGGTGGCAGTTTTTTCGTCTCACCCTTTATACTTTGTGGCGTCTGTGGAGGGTATAAAATGACCTAACACGAACTGAAGGAACGAATCTAAAATCTTAAGGTGGAATTTTCGTTGATGAAGTAGAGGGTACTTGCTAGCCTTGTTGCATCATTGTTTGTGACAATCTAGAATTAGGACCAGAAGCGATAGGAATAGATAGACCGATTTGTAGAGCATTGATTTTATATATGTTGTTGCAAAATAAAACATATAAAAATCGGCAATCTTTGTTATAGCGAGTGAAAGAAACGCAAACGCATCGTCGTCATCGTTACTTGGGCAACCCCTTGTTTCTCTCATGTAATCTGTTTTGTGTTCTGAGCCGATTTAATTAATTGTAAATGGTAGTAATCGGTTACGTTAGTCGCATTTCAAATTATATGTGTTGTGTGTCTCTTGTTGTTTCTTAACACCCTTCAGCCGCCTTGCCCCCCACATTCTCTCACAGCTCTCTCAACGATCCTGGTGATCATTCTAATGTGGTTTTTATTGAAATGCAACGCCATATGTTTAACTGGCCTAGAAGGCATGCCGTTGACAAAGTTGGACGATAGCCGTGATGTGGCTGTTATTGTTTTTGTTGTTGTTGTTATTGTCGATATTGTTGGTGGTATTGGTATTCTATGTTTTTGTAGCGTAGATATTTTCAAGTTTATTTTCGAAATGAAATCTGTTCTAAATTCTAAAAGTTTGAGGTTTGTCGCCGCCGTCGCCGCTGCTGCGGTAATCGAACAAAACAAACCGAAACGAGGTGATTTCGTCATTGACGTTTTGTTAAGGTCAATGTTGCACCATGTTTATGAGATTTAAGGCCGGTCGGCCGTGAGACAGGCACGGCAGGCAGGCGGGCAGTAAGGAGTCACCGTCACAGACTCATTGCCAGCCAGTTTTCACTTCAGTGTAAATCGGAGGGGATGGATATAAAATGCAATGGCAAATCAAATTCAAGGCCTTGACTAAGTTTTTGTGTTATGGAGTGGTTAAAAGTCTGGTGGAAATTGTTTGGCCATAGCTGTTAGATGATGACTCATTCTTGACTCTGTCTAAAATAGGCAGAAACTTGAACCATATTAGGCATATGTATATTTTAGAATAATTATAGATTCCATGGATCTGTTATGGATGGTAAGAATAGGGTTGTGCCCTATATAGGTCTTCAATGGAGTGAGAACCTTCTGTGGATAGAAAATTTAGGTTTTCTGAGACTTTTTATTGGTAGAAAATTAAAGGTTAGTTTACATATCCTGTTAGAGTCATATGCGAAGTTACTTTTTTTCACTTTCATCTTTAGCATATTTAAAGCATACTTCTAGGCATTTACCGAAAACTAAAAGAAGACGTCTATAGATAGAATATGGGCTATAAAGGGTGAGATGAAAAAACTGCAACCAACTTCAGACTGCTGTCATTTCTAAGCCACTCGTCCGACAGCTGTTAAAATTATTCCAGTGACAGCTCATTATATTATTTAGAAACGTACAAAAGCATTTTGGGGAGAATTTTCCAGTAAACAGCTATTCGTGATGGAATTCAAGCGTGATTTCTTTATATTTGGCTGGAAAACCACAAGTGGCTATCGTTAGAGCACTCCAGCATTTAAATCTGAATAAATATTTTGTGTCTCGTACCAACGCTCATTACCGTGCTACCGTTACTGGCAGCGTAGTCCGACGTCAAGGAAGTGGACGGAAGAAAACAGCAACATCAGCAGAAATGGTTCGAAAAGTAAAAAAGTGTCTTGATCGAATCCCGCGTCGCCGAATGGAATATTGCGGCCATTCCATTCGGCAACTATTGAAAAATGAGCTCGGGGTAAAGACATTGAAATTCCAAAAAGTGCCATACCTTACACCGCAACAGAAAGAACATAGATTCAAAAGAGCTAAAGAGTTGCTTCGCTTGGCCGAAAGTGGTGAACTGCCAAATTTGGTTTTCTCCGTCTCCGATGAGAAAACATTCGTTGTCCAGCAGTTTGTAAACAAACAAAATCATCGTGTTTACTTGTCAAAGAGGTCAGCTGAAAGTAAGCACCTTCGGTTGGCCATCAGAATTCAAGCGCCGGCCATGGTTATGGTGTGGGCCGCCATAACAGCCTATGGTCGCTCTCCGCTCGTATTAATCGAACGTGGCATCAGAATAAATGCCGAATATCATCGCGAAAATGTTCTGGAGGGTTTATTAAAGCCTTGGTCACGCACACATTTTGGCCGCAAACTTTGGACATTACAACAGGACTCAGCACCATCGCACTCAGCACGCGCCATTCAAGAATGGTTACAAAATGAGGGTCCTCGCTTCATTTCCAGCGCACAATGGCCACCAAAATCTCCGGTTACCAATCCGTTGGACTATTGTGTCTGGAGTATTTTGGAAAGCAAGGTTGGCACTAAATAATACCAAAGTGTCGATCACCTCAAGCAATGCTCTTCGCCGGGAATGGGCCAAAATACTGCAACAGAGCAACATTGGGTCAGCGTGTGACAGTTTCATTGGCCGTTTGAAGGCCATAATTCGTGTCAAAGGCGACCAATTCGAACAAATCTAAAGTTATTCTAAAATATGATGCTATTTCCGACATTTTTTTGATTTCATTCAATAACATTTAAAAACAAAATTAAAAATTATGGCGTTTGACTTTGTTGCAGTTTTTTTTTATCTCACCCTGTATCGTACCTAAATTCGTCAAAATACCGAATATAGGGAGGTACTGATATATGAGGCCTATACGAAGACCAAGGCCTGCATTGACAATTTTCTGCCCTAGACTTTAGTTCCCATTACGAACTCTTAATACCAAATCTGAAACAACTCCGGTGAATAATGTCTCTTAAATCATCAAAATACCGAATATCAGGGGGTACCGTTATATGTGGGCTATACGATATCGTGGACCTATATAGACATTTCTCTTCCAGGTGGTAAAGTGATCAGAAAGAACTTCTAGTATGGATTTTCAAACAATTCCATTGAAAAATGTAGCTAAAATCAACAAAATACCGAATTTAGGGAGGTACCGTTATATGGGCGATATACCATATCAAGAACCTATATAGACAATACTCTTCCAGGGGGTCAAGAACTCAGAAGAAACTATTTTTGTGGATTTTCAGAAAATTTCATTGACAAATTTGGCTACAATCATCAAAATACCGAATATCGGAGGGTACCGTTATATGGGAGTTATACGATATCGTGGACCAATATAGCCCATTTTCGAACATGAACTGCCTGCAGACAAAAGACTGATATGTGCAAATTTTGAGCTTCCTATCTTTATTCGTTTTGACTCGAGCGTGATTACAACAGACGGACGGACGGAAAGGGCTAAATCGTCTATCAAAAATTATTGTTTCGATGAGTTACAAACGGAATGACGAATTTAATACACCCGCCATACTATGTATAAAAATTAATTTTGGTCACACAGAGCAATTAAAAGATCTCTGACAGGTCTTTCTGCAAATCTTTTACCACGAACATTATAAAGGAATAGTCCTTCCGAATATCCACATGTCTCTTGCTGATATATGGCACCATTCTGCAGTTTTTGATTCTCTAATCTACCACAACTACTGTGGAAGATTAAAGAAGGCAATGCCAGTCACTTATCGAAACAAGTCAAATTCAGCCAATTTACCCCCCCCCAACAATGTCTTCAGCAGCCTTCTTGTTGTTTCTATTTTTTTCTGCTCGGAAAATCTCTGCCCATTTTGATAGAATTAGGTCATCTTTATTATTTGCTGCGCTCCAATGTTTTTCAAGAAACGTATGCCGAACTTTATGTGCCAAATGGAAATGGTTGGTGCTGTTGCTGCGATTTAGAAAAGGGGGTGGTTGATGGGGCAAAGGCAAAAATTATGCATTTTTTTTAGCTCAAGTGTTTACACATACGACGTGTATGTATGCACGCACACATACATACATACGATGTGTCCATATAGCGCGTCTGCTTGTGCATTGAACAGCATTTGCATCCAGTTACAGTTTTTTGTTGTTGTTGTGGTTTATTGTCGGCCTTTGTTGCTGCTGTTAAGTCCACAGTGCAGTGCAGTGCTGGTACTGAAAAGAAACAGAATTCTCAGAATTATTGCAAATTTCCACAAGTCTTAAATTTAATTGAGCGCACAATATGGTAAATTTGCACAAAAATCACCAACAGCAACAATAAAATTGAAAAACACCAACAATACTTAGAGACTAGATTGCCACGTAGAAGGCAAAACCAACAAGTGGGTATGCATATGCCATTTACGAAGGAGGAGGGCTGGGAGAATGGGCGCATGTTAGGGAAAAAAGCCGAACAGAAATGAAATGAGTCCAAGCATCAGACAGAATATTTGAAGAAAATTGAAAATCGCCCAACAGAATGCTTCGTAATAATGACGATGATGATGTCTTCTCTGCCTTCAAATTTAAATGACGGCACAGTGGGTGCAATAATTTTATGAGGGTTAATCTGCAGTCATATGGCTACAGAGGGTATATATCATTTGATAGGCCTTAGGTCTCTTTGGATCAATTCCGTTTCAGGACATTTGGAGTCAATCAAGGAATGTCCGTCTGTCCGTCCGTCTTTCTCTCTGGCTGGTGTGCACGATAACTCTCGAAGGGAGTGTCCGATTTGATCCAAACATGGTACATCGTAATATTATTATCAAACTTAGATCGAGTTCGGAGGTGGGAAATATTGGTCCACTCATTCTGGAAGCTAAAATTTTGCACAGACCAGTCTTTTGCCGCCTCCAATATTCGCTATTTTAATATTAGTAGCGAATTTTTTCCTGAAAATCCACAAAAGGAGTTCCTTCTGAGCGATCTACCCCCTTTAAGAGTATTGTCTATATGGGTCCACGGTATCGTATATCCCGCATATGACGATACCTCCGCATGTTCAGTATTTTGATGATTTTAGCTACATTTTTCAAGGGAATTGTCTAAAAATCCATACTAGAAGTTTTTTCTAAGCACTTTACCCCCTGTAAGATAAATGTCTATGTAGGTCCATGTCTTCGTATAGCCTCCATATAACGGTACCTTCCAATATTCGGCATTTTAATAATTTTAGCGTCATTATTCACCGGAATTGTATCAAATTTCGTAATTAGAGTTCGTAATGTGACAGAAAATTGTCTATGCAGGCCCTCGTCTTCGTATAGGCCCCATATATCAATACCTCCCTATATTCGGTATTTTGACGATTTTAGGTACAATACTCACCGAAATTGTTTGAGATGTCGTATTTGAAGTTCTTAATAGGTACTAGAGCCCGTGACAGAAAATTGTTTATGTAGGTCCAGGTCTTCGTAAAGCTCCGATATAACGGTACTTCCCTATATACGGAATTTTGATGATTTTAGCTACATTATTCACCAGTTTTGTTTTCAAGTTTCCTATTTGAATATTGTAATGGCTTATTACAAAAGTTATCTATGCAGGTCCACGTCTTCGTATAGATTCCAATATAACGGCTATATTTGGTATTTTTAAGATTTTAACAGAATTTTTAATGGATTTTATTTTTTTGAAAATTTCCAAATTCGTATCAAATGGTGGAGGGTATTCAAATGATGGAGGGTATTCAAAGTATTCTGTGTGTGGTAAAGGAGAAAATATACTCGTTTATGAAAACGATTATGGGCTTGTCGCCTCATCGGTACCAACAGACGTCAACTGTCTGAAGAGAAACAGAGTGACAGCCACTGTATGTGCGTATGTATATATGCCACGATAAGCATCGCTACCATTCCGAAATGTAACATAAACATAGCTTGCAGCTACAATCACAACAACAAGAACTATGAGAGACCTCAAAAGTATGGGCGAAGGCAGTCAGTCTGACAGTCAACCAGTTGCACATCCATTGAAGGCGAAATTCAATTGCGAATTGAAAATTGGAACTAACACAAATAATAATAACAACAACCACCCGAACAACAATATCTCGATGGCGAAATAAAAAAAGAACAATCTGAAGAAAAGAAGAAACATGTGCGTTACTCTGAATGTTATCAGGTTGAATTTTATATACCCTTCACATATGTACATCAAGTTAGTGGTGGTATTGGAATATAAACGGTCTCGAAAGAAAAACGCCAATTCGTTTAATTTTTATGCCCTCCACCATAGTATGGAGGGTATATTAAGTTTGTCATTCCGTTTGTAACACCTCGAAATATACATTTTAAACCCCACCAAGTTCTTGATCAGCATAAGATTCTATGTCGATTTAGCAATTTCCATCCGTCTGTCCATCTGTCCGTTTGTGGAAATCACTCTAGTTTCCGAACGAATTCTAGTAGTTTGATAAAAGTTTACTTTAATGTATGTTATGTCTGCAGGACTTTTAGTATTGAAAATGGGCCATGTAGGTCTATGTTTTGGTATAGCCCCGTTATTCGTTACTTTGTTGATTTATTCACCGGAATTTTTTTAAATTTGGTATTTGATTTTCGTAATGGATGCTACAACCTAAGATAGAAAATTGTCAGTGCAGGTCCACGTCTTCGTATAGCCCCCATATAACGATACCTCCCGATATTTTGTATTTTGATGGTTTTAGCTACGTTATACACCAATTTTTTTTAATTTTCGCATTTGAATATTGTAATGCCTTATGACAAAAGTTACCTATGCAGGTCTATGTCGTCGTATAGACCCTAATATAACAGCTACATTCGGTATTTTTAAGATTTTAAGAGAATTTTTAACGGATTTTATTGTTTTTGAGAATAGCCAAATTCGTTCCAAATGGTGGAGAATATTCGAAGTTCGGCCCGGCCGAACTTACATCTTTTTTACTTGTTTTTCCAATTTTTTAATTTTTTTGGATTTGAAAAAAACTCACTTCGTCCGACATAAAGTCAGATGTGGTTAGATGAATGAAAAATGTGAATTTTATGAGAATTAAGGGAATTGAATAAGGTAAATGTCGTTATTTTACTTCCTCTCTCTTTCTCTCTTTTTCTCTCTCTCCTAAAAACTTACTTTTCTCTCTGGAACACTGCATATACTCGTCTGTTAATGGACAAACGAAATATGACACTTAGTATAACGCATATTTCATTGCAGACTTAAAGAACGAACGAAAAAGAAGAAGAAAAGAAAAAAGCTCTACGATGTATGGATGATGCCGACAAGTGGGTGACGTTTACTGTTCGTCTAAATTAGAACACAACGCATCGCAACATAGCATCGAAAGATGAAGACGGCGACGACACCAACAATTGCAAATAACCATACCCCACCAACTCCCCACCCCTAGAGCAGCAGCAGCAGCGATAGTTAAGCGTCTTGAAGAATTGATGATTGCAATTTGCAGAATTACGTATTTTTTGTCTATTCACCAAGACAGATGCATATTCTTAACATCATTTCATTAATACAAATAAGGGGGCAAATTTTGAATACAATGTTTTTCATTTCGAATTTCTTTATTAAAAGCAAATTGCTTTAGTCTGCAGGATTTTATTAAAAAAATGCGAAATTTAAAATATTGTTTTGTCTTGTAATTATATATCGACCGGAAAAATAAAACTATGGGCATTTATATAAGGGAGATTTATTTTTTTTTTTTTTGGAAAATATATCTCAATATCAACTAATGTTTTAAGGGGTCCTAAATTTGGACCAATTTGGGGTGAACGGATGAAGGTGAAATTTTAAAAATGTACATTGGGGTCCTTGCTGGTGGCAGGTTTAGGATTAAGAGGTGGTTTTGGGAATGTGTACTACAAACGCACGAAAATACGAACTAATAAAATATTTGGTACTGACATCTGCATATTTAGGGTGAGATGAAAAAACTGCAACCACCTGCAGACTGCCTAAGCCACTCGCACTACAGCTGTTAATATTGTCTATAAGCGTACAAAAGCATTTTGGTGAGAATTTTTCAGAAAAAAGGTAATTGTGGTGGAATTCAAGCGCATTTATCGACCGTGGCATCAGTATAAATGCCGAATATTATCGAAAAATAAAACTGGAGGGTATATCAAAGCCTTGGGCACGCAAACATTTTGGCCGCGAACCTTGAACATTCCAACAGGACTCAGAACCAAAAAAGGTTACAAAATGAGGTTCCTCGCTTCATTTTCAGCGCACAATGGCCACCAAAATCTCCGGATACCAATCCGTTGGACTATTGTGTCTGGAGTATTTTGGAAAGCAAGGTTGGAACTAAAAAATACCAAGGTGTCGATCACCTCAAGAAAGCGATTCGCCGGGAATGGGCCAAAATACCGCAGAACAACATTCGGGCAGCATGTGACGGTCCCATTGGTCGTTTGAAGGCCATAATTCGTCACAAAGGTGACCCTTTCGAACAAATCTAAACTTATTCTAAAATTTGATGCCATTTCCGATATTTTTTTGCTTTCATTCAATAAAATTTAAAAAAATGTAAATATTATGGCGTTTGACATTGTTCCAGTTTTATCTCACCTTGTATATTAGTAGAATAACTTCTATGGATGAAATATTTGATTTATTGATTTGATTTTCTCAGAAAATATTGCTGAATTAATTTTCTCATCGAAGATTTCCCTAAATTAAGATCTTTTATAGGGAAAGTGTTGGTTTTTGGTTAATTTCTCAACAGAACCAATTACTACTTTAGCAATTTCCCTTCCACGTCATACGTGTCGTATGAGTAACAATTCGCTGTTTTTTCTCTCTTTCTCTTCCCCTTCTGTACATGGGTGTGTATGATGATCACCACCAAAGGCCGAAAAAAAAAATGAAATAAACAAAAACATATTCTTCGTCATTCATCTTGTTGTTGTTTTGTTAAACAAAAACTCAGGTGAAACCAATTATTAAACAAAAGCAAAGTTAAACGCTGACTAATAGGAGTTCATCCCTTCATACTCCCCTAACACATGTAGAGAGGTCCGACGAACACACATGGGCTTGTTATGTTACTTATGTTAATTATCGCTTCGTGTTGCCACAACAAAAAAGGTTTTGTTTTGTTCTTCCTAAAATCGAAAATCGGTCGAAGCTGCCGACCGATCTCATTTAGTTCGAGTGATTCAGTTTGTTTTTTTTTGTTCGCTTGCCTTTGGGCATTCTAACTTCGAGTTCGGAGGCAATAAAAGCTATGTGAAGAGTATTTTGCATTCATCAGTTTTCAACGTTTGATGTGCTATTCAAACCGTTGGTGTTTGAAAGTCAGCGAAATAATTAAATCAGGGATCGAACTGTCGAGCAAATATACCAAATGGAAAAAAACTGAAAACCTTTCAGTGTCTGCCATGATATTCCATTGACAAATGAAAAAAAAAAAAACATTCCGACGCTATGCCATGCAATGTGTAATTATCATAAAAAAGCTGCAAATAATAACGACGACAACAACAATAAAGAAAAAAACTCACTGTTTTCACTGCACCAGCGAGCGGACTAAACAGGCAACCACCACCCAACCAACCATCAAACCAATCAGTCAAAATGTCAGTCAAGTGTAACAAAAAATAAAAATAAACTGAATTACAAATCTCGACAATATTTTCTAAAGCTACAATAGCCATTTAAAGCACCTGTAGGTAAATGGATAAGGGTTTGGATTAGATGGTTAGGAGAAGAGGAACTTTTCGTGAATTTTGGGGTCGGGGATTTTATCAGATTCTTTCAGTGAGTTTTCCGACACATATACAGGGTGAAACGAAAAAACTGCAACCAACTTCTGACTGCTGTCATTTCTAGCCCACTCGTCCGACAGCTTTAAAACATAGACTCAAAAGAGCTAAAGAGTTGCTTCGCTTGGCCGAAAGTGGTGAACTGCCGAATTTGGGTTTCTCCGATGAGAAAACATTCGTTGTCCAACAGTTTGTAAACAAACAAAATCATAGTGTTTACTTGCCAAAGAGGTCAGCTAAAAATTTGCACCATCGGTTGGCCACCAGAACTCAAGCGCCGGCCATGGTGATGGTGTGGGCCGCCATAACAGCCGATGGTCGCTCTCCGCTCGTATTAATCGACCGTGGCATCAGAATAAATGCCGATTATTATCACGAAAATATTCTGGAGGTTGTATTAAAGCCTTGGACACGCAAACATTTTGGCCGCAAACCTTGGACATTCCAAGAATGGTTACAAAATGAGGTTCCTCGCTTCATTCACAGCACAAAATGGCCTCCAAAATTTCCGGATACCAATCCGTTGGACTATTGTGTCTGGAGTATTTTGGAAAGCAAGGTTGGCACTAAAAAATACCAAAGTGTCGATCACCGGGAATGGGCCAAAATTGGCTGTTTGAAGGCCATAATTCGTGCCAAAGGTGACCAATTCGAACAAATCTAACTTATTCTAAAATTGTATGCTACTTGCGATATTTGTTGCATTCATTCAATAAAATTTAAAAAAAAATTAATACCCGGATATTTGACCCAAAAGTCTGGGCACAAGACTCGGGTTAAACCTGGATCTGCAAAACCGATATGGATAATATGGATATAATTTGAAAAAAGGTCGCATTTTTGTTTTCCACAAAATGTATGTCAAATTATAGTTGACACTATAAAATTTCCAAAATCCTACAATATGTGTTATTATTTTGGTTCCAGAAAAATGGGTCTTTAAACATGGACGAGCCGAAGGCCGGTTACTTAAAAAGAATATTAAATTTATAAAAAGCTTGGGTTTGCATAGTCGGTGTAGGGCGTAGCCAGAGAAGAAAATATTTAGAGCCGGCTACCTAAAACAGCATAAGAATTAGAAAAATTTTAGATCGCGAGGCTGGTGTTGGACATAGCGAGAGAAGAGAATATCAAGCTCCGGCTGAAGGCCGTTTACTTAGCATTTTGGAAAGGTTGGACGGTGAGCTATAATTAGGTATATATTTTGTGGACTTCTAAAATCAGGTCTTTTTCTAAAATTCTAAAATTTTGATATAACTCCCAAACCCGCTTTAAATAACCCCATTATGTGACCACTTGTCGTGTAGGTATTTTATATTGGTATTGTCCATATCGGTCTAACCTGGGAAATTTTTCAAAAATAAAAAAATAACAAATCCGGGAGATTTTACTAAACTAGAGTTGTTCTAAATTTTGTAGAGCTGTCCCTGTCAGTGGTAGGTTTGTGATAAAGAGGTGGTTTTGAAAACTGGTACTTTGGTTGGTACCATTTGGTAGATGTAGTGCTTAAAATCTGAAATTTCGTATTAGGGTTATTGTTCATGTGTATCGTGGACATATGAGGTGGTTTTGGATTACTATACTATAGTTGTATGAAAAGTACTACCATATAGGGATAGAGATAAAATTCTGAATTTTGATATTTACATTTCTGTATGATATTGATATTTACATAATGTGTTTGGTGTGAAGGTTTTTTGGTGAAGGGATATAGTTGGAATCACGAAATTTGATATTGATGTCTCTTTTGGTATCTGGGATTGAGATATGGAGGTGGTTTTGGAAAAGCGTACGAAAAATACTAAATGATACTAAATTTGGTATTGGGTGAAGTTATTGAGAGAAATTTCTGAACTTCTGTTTAGATAATTTTAAAATTTATCTGAGATTGAGATATGTATGCATACTATAATTGTTCGAAAAGTACTAAATTAAACTCAATTGGGTGGAGGGAGAGAGCTGAAACTGTTAACTTTTGTATTGCCGTAACTGTTGTTGTCTGGAGATGACATGTCGAACTGATTTGTAAATGATTAGTAAAACAAGCTAAAACGTATCAGTCGGGCTGCCGTCAGCCAATATTCGATTATTTAAATAAATCGTCTGATATGATTATTCAAATTGTTGACTCATTATGAAGTAGGTTCCGAAGGAATGGGCCAATATTGTCCATTTCGTGTCGGATCTAAATAAATATGTTATAAAAATTGCGCTCCTCATGTTTCGACTTTACATGAAATTTGTGGTAATTTTAAGAAAATGTTAAAATGGGCGTGAGGTACCAGATATAGTCGAGCGAAGTATTCCATTTTCTACTTCATCTAATACAAATAAAAATGTTGGTATGGGCAAAAGGACAAGAAAATCGACCATTTATATTCAAATTTATCCGAAACATTCCATTCCATTTCGTATTGGATGCTTATTTCACATTCTTTAAGGGTTTTGTTTTTCAAAATCTTGAACCCTATGTGGGTTCAGAAGAAATGGTCCGATCTCTACCATCTTTATAACAGATCTTAGGTTGGTTGAAATATTGATATGTGCCAAGTGTGAATGGCAACGGATGTTAATTTCGCGTCTTATGAGTTTGGCGAATATTTAAAATTTTGACCCTTTGTGAGGGAGGTACCGGAAGGAGTAGATCGATATGTTCCAATTTTACACCGGACTTTGAGTCAATAAAAATATTGTGATGTGTACAATTTGAAGAGAACCGGAAGCTAATTTCGGATTTTATGATCGTTATGGTTATTCAAAACTTTGACCCTTTGTGGGGGAGGTACCAGAAGGAATAGTCCGATCTCTACCACCTTTATAACAGATTTTGGGTTAATTGAAATATTGATATGTGCCAAGTGTGAATGTTAATTTCGCGTCTTATGAGCTTCGTGAATATTTAAAATTTTTACCCTTTGTGGGGGAGGTACCAGAATGAGTACCAAACGGAATGACAAATATATTACCTCCCATATAAGAATGTTATACCTTTAACTTATAATTTTATCTCCGCCTAATTTTTTTTGTGCCATTACATCATTTAAAGCCTATTCCAGTTAAAAGTGAAACTTTATTTTGCCATCGTTGTTGTTGTAATTGTTATTGTTCTTTTTTTGCTGCTCCTGTCTTCATTGATGCAATTTTGCAATACCACCGCCATTCAATGGCACTTGACTTTTGTTTTTTTTTTGTTGTTTTTTGTTAAAGAAAAAATGCATTGAAAAGTCAATAAAAGAAGGGAGAGTGAAAGACAACAAAAATAAATAAATAAATAGCGGCAACAGTAGCGTGACCCAATTTAATTCAGCTGTGTCATTGTTTGATTTTATGTCAAATAACACTTGAATATCGCTCGCCGACTGCGTCGTTGCGAAAAGTGGGCAGCCCATTCGGCCAGTTAATCATCTCAACGTTTGTCATCTTCCTTCCTCGTTTTACTGTGTATCCATTGGCAAGGTTGCGTTTTTTGTGTCGTTGGTGAGTAAGTTACGCTTGGCAAAATGAGAAGATAGCGGAATAGGAATCGAAGGTTTTATTGGTTGTTTCAGGAAAAGGGTTTGGTTGAAGTCACATTTTCCAAAGTCTTTGAGATAATTGCAAGTGAGAACTAAATCCTTGCCAGGTATACCACGATTGCCCCGATGGTTCGGGATGTTTTGTATGAACTTAGAGTTAAATGTTCATGAGTACCAGGATGCTCCACCTCGAAATATACATTTTAGACCCCACAAAGATAATGGATACTCAGCCAAAGACAGAACATTGTCTGTGCAGGTGCATGGTTTTCGGTCTTCGTATAGCCCTGATATAACGGTACCCCGACATTCGGTATTTTGATGATTTTAGCGACAGTATTCGCCGGAATTGTTTCAAATTTGGTATTTGAAGTTCGTCGCCCTCTTATAGCCCCCATATAAAATTATTCACCAGAATCGTTTCAAATTTCGTATTGGAAATTCGTAATGGGTACTACAGCCTATGACAAAAATTGTTGTAGGCCGGTCCACGTCTTCGTAAAGTCCTCATATAACGGTTTTCATTTAAGTAGTAGTTATCGGAATTTTTTGAAAATTTTCAAGTTCCTTCCAAATGGTGGAGGGTATTAAAAGTTCGGTCCGGCCATTATGATTTTACCAATTTTTTAACGTGTTTTTCCTGATTCCGGGAAAGTATTTTTTTCTGAACACTGACCCGGATTTTTTAAAAGAAAGTTTGGGTCCAAGACCTAAGTTAGATATGGATCAAATCAAAGGTATCGACTTTTTCGGGCGAAAGTCTGGATCCAAATCCAGGGTTAGATCGGGATCTACTAAACCAGAATCGGGACGACCGGGTTCAATGACCCATACCTCTCGATCCAGGAAAGATAACAACACATAATGTAGCATTCTCGAAAGGTTATAGTGCCAACTATAATTTGACGCATATTCTGTGGACTTACAAAAGGGGGGCTTTTTAGACTTTTGGCTGATTTTTAAAAAATACTGTCTCAAAAAATCGATAACTAGAAGAACTTCAACTAACGGTCTGGTTCTAACCTGGTCCTTTTACCTAGATTTTTGCGTCAAATATAAGGTATCCGTCCCTCAGGAAAAAAACTTTTTCCGGAATCAGGTTACAAATACCTTCCTATAAAATATTAAAAAGAAACGAGAGTTTTTACAAAACTAGAGTTATGCCTATGTCTTTCCCCTCAAATTATCTTTGAAAATCATTCGTACCTCCCCCTCCCTATTCCCCACCTTTGGATGACTTGGTGAAATTTCACTTCTGCATTTTTCATTGCATTTTGACCGTATTTACATAATTACCGGAGATGGCAACGCATCGAATAGCATAGCATCGCACCGAATGCTATATGGCGTCATCGTCAGTCGCTTCGCATTGCAATTCGGCATTGGCATAAAAACGTAACGAAACAGTTTAAACGTTTTATTAACGGCTACACCCAAGTCATACAGTTAACTAGGTGGCTGGCCATATGGTCTGACAGTTGTTGTTGTTGTCGGTTGGTTGGATGGGTGCATTCATAGATTCTTCACAGAAATACAACAAACCGATAAAAAAATACAAAAACAAAAAAAGTGGGAAAAAGCCCAACAAAGCTCATCATCCGTGCTAATGCTTAAATGACTGGAAAAATAACTTCAGGCAAAACATTATCTTTGGGGTAATCATAACCGTGCTTGTGCATGCGTGATGGCGTTTTTTTTTTCTCTCGTTTGTGTCACATTCATCTGTAACAACAGCAGCAAGTTGTTGTTGAAGCAGTAAAATGTCGATGAGTAGAAATCCATTGCATAATAACCGAAAAGAAACCAAAATTGCAAAGAGAATATGAGCCTGTCCGGATCTGATGAGTGATATTTTCATATTTGTATACCCTACATCACAGCAGGCGGAAAATTTAAAATTTGAGAAAATCGGTTAAAAAATCATTTCATATACCTTTATAGTAATAAAAGAATTGGGCGGTTGAAGCTAGAGCTTTGAGATTTTGGGGCGAAGATGCAAAATAAAGCAAGGTTTTTCGAAATTCGGAATAGCTAATAAAAGTACGAAATAGAGTACCATTTGTATGGACCGAGGAAATGGAGTGTAGCATAGACACACCGCAGGGGCTTTATCAAATTCGAAGATTAAGTGTACTAAAAGTACTAATAGGTAATTATTTGTACCATCTTCCAAAGAGGGCGAATTTGGAAATATGTACTATAACTGCTACGAAAAGTACTACTTGGTACTAGACTGCTGTCATTTCTAAGCCACACATCCGACAGCTGTTAAAATTATTCCAGTGATACCTAAATTTATTTTTTATAAGCGTACAAAAGCATTTTGGTGTGGATTTTCCAGAAAAAAAAGTTATTCGTGATTGAATTTAAGCGCATAAGAGGATTTATATTCTGTAATATGAATGATTTGACATTTTGGTTTTTGGTTGAATGACATAAGCCTAATTCTGGGATGTTTGAATGTTCAACTTACTTTTCACATTTAAATGGTTAATATAGACCAGATTTGGAAATGGTCCTAGCTAAATTTTCCAACTTACTGGATCGTTACTTCAGTACTTTTACATTTATTTGCATACAGGATAAAATACCGTATCCTTTTAAACACCACGTAGGGTACAACAGAGTATTATGAAAATATACGAGCTCGTCCGAATCCATGAATGATGTTTTCACATTTTTGTATTTTGTATTGGTTTTATTTCATATAGTTTTGTTTTTTTTTTGGAATATTTATTTGCATTCAGTCATCTTTATGTGGCATCTTCGCATTATTCCACATCGACAAACTCACATCCATTCATTCATTGGTTTGTCAAGTTGTGGGTGCTGTTGTTGTTGTTATTGGTTTCAGTTTTTAAATGCGCTGTCATGGCATGCGTTGTCGTTTTGACGATTAAATAATAATGATGGGGAGGGTGTTGGACTTCATAAATTTTGAAATTGTTGCTTCAATTTTGATTGCAAGCACGCTTTGGGATTTAGCCACAATGACTGACGATTTCGTTGGCGACTTGTTGATGATGTTATCAAGAGATCATCTTCGACATAATAAGACTCCTCTTTTTTTAATTTAATTGTTAATACATATTAATGTCCGGGAAATTAACGTATAAGTTAATTATGTAACGCCATAATATGTTTAGAAAAAGTTATGTCTGCGTAGACTTCTGCAAAGCGAAAAATTTAAAGGTATGTTTGGGATATTATTCTATGGAAGACCTGTTAAATGTCTTCAATTAAAGAAAGTTTTCTCCTCAGAGAGAACAACAGCTCTAAATTTTATATCCTACAACACTATGAGGATATGTACAAATAGTGTATATAAGTTTGATATATAAGTTTGATTGGGCCAAAAACGTTTGTAATACCTTAAAATATTGGTCCGGGACATAGGATGTTGTATAAGGATCTTCCTATCTTGCCAAGCTGAGACAAGTTAACTATATGTGTCCGCACATCAGTTAATGTTAATTTGTAATCACGCTACAGATTGCATTGATGACCTGATCAACCCGAAATGACACACGCAGATAGTGGTAGGGTCATAGTAGAAGTCTATAGTTTTTGGAGATGATCGCAATATTGTTAGGGGTTGAAATGGTCCAAAAACTAAAACAATCTCCCGATTTTGCATTTTTTACATATTATTTCTATACCGTCCAGCATATACAGTATGGGGGTATATTAAGTTCGTCATACCGTTTTTAATTCACCGAAATAATAATTTAGGTCTGACAAAGTATAAATATTTTTGATCGGCATAAAATTCTACGGCGATTTAGCCCCTGTCCATCCGTCCGTATGTTGTAATCACGCTAGAGTCAAAACGAATAAAGATAGGAAGCTAAAATTTAGCAAAGATCAGTCTTTTGTCTGCAGGCAGGTCAAGTTCGAAGATGGGCTATATCGGTCCACGAAATCGTATAACCCCACAAAACGGTCCCACCGATAATCGGTATTTTGATGATTGTAGCCAAATTGTTCAATAAAATTGCCTGAAACCCACAAAAAGAGTTCCTCTGAGTACTTTACCCCCCGGAGGGTATTGTCTATATAGGTCCACGATATCGTATATCCCCCCATATAACGGTACCTTCCTATATTCGGTATTTAATGACTTTAGCTACATTTTTCAATGGAATTGTCTGAAATTTTACACAAGTAGTTCTTCGAAAATAATTTAATCCCTGAAAAAGAATTGTCTATATAGGTATACGAAAATATACCCCCAATATAACTGTACCTCTCGATATCGGTTTTTTTTATGATTTTAGCCACATTTGTAAATGTAATTGTCTGAAATTCTACACAAGGGGTTCTCTGTGAGTAATTAATCCCCTGAAACGGAATTTTCTATATAAGTCCAGGATAACGTATAGCCCCCATACAATGGTACCCCCCGATATTCGGTATTTTGATGATTTGAACTACATTTTTCAATGGAATAGTATGAAAATCCACACAAGGAGTTCTCTTTTAGTACTTTACCCCCTGGAAGAGAATTGCCTATATAGGTCTACGTGTTAGTATAGCAACCATATAACGATACTCCGAGATATTCGGTATTTCCAGGATTTTCGCAACATTATTAAACGGAATTGTTTTAAATTTGGTATTTGAAGTTCGTAATGGATGCTACAGCCTGTAACAGAAAATTATCTATTTCCAGGTCATCGTATAGGCCCAATATATATCGGAACCTCCCTATATTCGGTATTTTGACGATTTTAGGAACAATATTCAATTGTTTGTTTTTGAAGTTCCTCGTAGATACAACAGTCTATGACAAAAAAATTGCTTATGCAGGCCCACGTCTTCGTATAGCCTGCATATAACGGTACCTCCTTATATTCGATATTTCGACGATTTTAGAAACAATATTCACCGACATTGGTTGAAATTTCGTATTTGAAGTTCCTAGTAGGTACTACAGCCTGTGACAGAAAATTGTGTATGCAGGTCCAGGTCTTCGTACAGCCCTAATATTTGATATTTTGATGATTTTAGCTACATTTTCACCGGATTTTTTTTTTAAGTTTCGTATTTGAATATTGCAATGGCTTATGACAAAATATGCCTATGCAGGTCCACGTCTTCGTATAGACCCCGAAATAGAGGCTATTATCTGTATTTTAATATTTTAACAGAATTTTTAATGGATTTTAGTTTTTGAAAATTTCCAAATTCGTTCCAAATGGTGGAGGTACGGTCCGGCCGAACTTACTGTTCTTTTACTTGTTACGCATCACAAGGTCAGCCTCGGACGTCTATGGCCTTTGCTTAGTTGTTATATGTAGGATTGTACACGACAAAAGTTCTTTGAAAAATCGTACAAAAAGGGGAGGACATTCTGAATTTCGGTATACGTTTTTAAAATGATTTAAAAATGATAGATGAGTTCCTAAAGTGAAAAAGTTTGCATTTGGCAAATAAAAGTACCATGTTTATTCTTTCATGACTGAAAATAAAAACCAGGATAAATTAAGGAAAAAGGAACTGAATATTAAATGAGAATTTTTTAATTGTTTTTGATATTTTCGGGACACCTACATCACAAAGACAATTCTTATTGTTAATGCATGAAGTCTGTTGTCCCTTCTTTTGTTGCAAAGTTCATTTACATTATTTGCTAAGAAATTTTACCAAAAAATATGTCAAGGTTTCCTCTCCAAAAGAGGTCACAGAATAATCTTGACCTAAATCGTACCAAAAAACACAATATTCGAGTATTCAATCTTTTTTCCATATTTACTTGCCTGTCTTACATACTAAACACAAAATTACTCACACACACACCGATTGACAAACATTGTTGTCTTGCGATCATGTAAGCCGTCATTTTCTCTCATTACTTTGTTGTTGCATGTCTTGTCAAATTGTGCTGCTGCCGGTACTTGTCATGGGAAATAAACTCCTCCAGTCTATAGCTAACAACTACTGCCCACTCCACGATATCAGCAGGCGATGGCAAATTAAAATTGTTTTGGGATTAGAAGAACAAAATAACATCAAACGTCAGTCTGTTGTTGTTATTGTTGTTGCTGTTGTTGCTATTCTAAGGCTATTCCATTGTAAATGTGTAATTAACCACATAACCACCGCACAATACATTGCATCGCATCGCATCACATCTCACGGTACATGGTCTAATGATAGGTGTGTCAGAATACATCTTGAATGAATGACTGACTGACTGACTGACGGAGTGAGTGACTGACTGAGCGAATGATATTGATTGCATGGCAAATGCCAAACGAAGGGATTTTAAGTTTTGCCTTATGTCCCCCATTTTCAAGGTGAAGAGTAAATATAACATTCTCATTAATATATATTAAGGAGAGGGAGAGAGATATGTCTCACCGATGTTAATGGCTCTCTGGATGCAAATGTTATCTTCCACCTGAAGTTGGATAAATTCCCAATGGCCTTCACAACTTTAATATCATTGTTGTTGTTGCTGCTACTTTTGTAGGCGCTGCAATTACAACTGCAATTTTGAAAATGACACAAAATGTCAATTGTCAGTTTGGATTGTCAGCATGAATCGCCGTAGAACAACAAGTTAAGCGAGCGTTTTCATGGCAAACGCCAACAGATTTTCAAGTTCAAAGCGTTTAAAAGTCATTTGTAACTGAAACACGTGAGAAATATTTTCCTCAACAGCTAAACAAAACAAAACGAAAAAAACAACGCTTCAAACAAACAAAAATAACATTAATTAAATAAATACATTTAGATAATACCTAAATGGCCGTTTAACGAAATGTTTAATTCGTGAAGAGGTACAAGTAGTAGGAGGGGGATTTACCTAGAGAGGAATACTAAAATTCTGTTGACAATAAAAGACTTTCAAAAGGTCTTCTATAGATGGAAGACAAGCTTCAATAAACCTTCAGCGGTCAGAAAATATTTACAAAAATAACCTTCAGCGGGGGGTTTTATTTATGGAAAGTTTTTACCAAGTCTACTATCGCTGCGATTCCTTGATAAGTGGATGACACTTAAGAGTTTCTACGTTTACTCTATGGACAGCATATCTTCAACGACTCTTCTATTGATAAAAAACTTTCCACAGTTTTTATAGATGAGCGGAATTCTCTAGGTTTCCTATGTAGGAGCATTTATTTTAGATCTTCCATTGAAAAAAAACGCCAATAGAAACCCTCAACCAGACAAAGACCTGGTAGTCTTCCATATACTATTTATATGTCTTCTATTGACAGCATAACTTTTACGCTGGGTTTAAATGGTTTTAAGATTTTAGAAAGACCGACGACCTTCATAAGGACCTTAATCTTCAATTAAAGAGATTTTACTCTATCGTAACAAATTTTTAAAGTATTTAGTAAATTAAACATTTATTTATGTGCTCCATTTTTGTGGGCGGGTTTCAACCTTTTTGATGGAAGTGAACCGATATTGCCCCATCTGACCTGACACTTTATATGAATTAAGCAAGTGGCCGCTAATTCGTTAGCGAAAAGTCTACCCTAAAATTTTAGATTCGTTCAAACATTTTGTGTTATGCCTTTTTAGTACAATTGGTTCAGTTGAAAAAATATTTTTAATCAAAACTTTATACATCGTACTAAATTTTCAGACTTTCAAGGTTTAATATATTTTTTTAGATATTCCTTTTTCGGAAAGAATAATAAGAAAATATTAAGATTTTGCACCAAAAAGTCTTAGAAACCTTTAATTCTGAAGTTTACCGAGGAGGATATTAGTAAAACCATTTCACAATGGACCCACATCCAATTTTTTTTCTGTCCAAACCATTTTAAAGTCTACATGTGTAAACCAACCCAATCCTAGGAACCAAGAGCGATCCCAATAATAATTTGTGTAAATTTCAGGTCTATCCCTTCACCCAATACCACAGTTAAAAACATTTGGTACATATATCCAAAACAATATACATATCTTCATCCTATATACCAATAGTTATCCAAAGTTAGTAAAATTTAGTACTTTTCGAACAATTAAAGTACACATTTCCAAAACCACTTACATATCTCAATTCCAGAGACGTCAAATCAAATTTGGAGGATTTCAGACCTATCCCTTCACCCTATTCGTAAAAAGTTAAGACGCATTTCCAAACCATCGCCAAATCGTAAACATCAAAATTCAGAATTTTATCTCTATCCCTTAACCCAATACGAAATATAGTACCACAGAGTACTTCTCGTACAATTATAGTACACATTCCCAAAACCGCTTCCATATCTCAATTCCAGATACCAACAGACCCCTAAATATCAAATTTGAGAATTTAAGCACTATGTCTTACCCGGTAGCAAATTTAGTACCATTTAGTACAAATTTATTTAGTACAAATTTAGGAGCATTTCAAAACCAACGCCAAATTTCAAACACAGATATCAACAGTAATCTTAATACCTAATTTAAGAATTTTATATCTATCCCTTAACACAATACCAACTACAGTATCATTAACTACTTTCGTACAATTGTAGTACAAATTTCCGAACCCGCCTTCATATGTCCAAGCTACACATGAACAGAGGCCTTAATACCAGATTTCACATTTCAAACACTATATCTTCACAAAATACCAAATTGTACCAAATATAGTACTATTTAGCACGTGTAGGACACATTTTCAAAACGAACTTTAATTCTCAATCCTACACACTTACAGTGACCCTAAGGTCAAATTTGAGATTTCAAGTAAGGTACTGATACTTTTAGTACCATTCTCATTCAAAATTTTAGATTTCCAGCTCTATTCCTTCCTATTAAATTTTGTACTTTTTGAACGTTATCCCCCGCCATGTATCAACCAAACCGCACAAAAATTGATCCCAATGCCACGTTGTACACTTCCAACTCAATATCTTACCCAAATACCAAATTTAGTACCATTTAACACACTTTTTAGTACGTATTTCCAAATCACTGTCCAAATGTCAAACCTACATATTAATAGTGATTCTAGTGTCAAACGTCAGATTTCAGGCAATTTCTAACTCAATATTTTAACCCTACCCTACCAACAGAGACCCCAAAACCATCATTTTAGATATCCTCATCAATCCGTTTAACCAAAACCGAATTGTAACAAATTTAGTATCATTAAGTACAGATGTTGCATTTTTTAAACATTTATGTACACTACCTACCATCCAAACTACGGGTATATCGTACATTTGCGTATCTTAAAAATTCTCACCTTTTTGGATTTCTAAATTTCTAACTAAATTGTTATTAACATAGGACCAGTATTTACAAATTTAGTCACATTTAGTACGTTACGTACTACTTAGTCACAAACATCCCAAAAGTAGCTAATAACCTCCCAAATACTAATATGTTCTTAATTTCAAATTTTAGCTATATAGGTTCACCCAAGATCAAGTTCTGTTAGTTTGTCGAATATAAATTACACATATTTTGTACCTTTAAGTACTGGAAGTTACTTCGAAGCGCCGTTTGTTACCAAAAAAGGTACAAATATCATAAAATATTTTTTTGTACTAAAAGGTCTTAAAAATCTCAGTAAATGCTATATGAGACGTAGAACCCATTATAAAAACTACCATCTGCCTTTCCAGCATTTTCCAAAATAATGGGTTATTCCTTAAAAAATTCACAAATCAAATGTTATTTTCTTCTTATTTGGTGGTCAAGAATTTCAAATTTTCAATTAATGGAAGTTGTTACTGGAAATGGTAACATTTTCGGGTAACCCTGTTATGTTTACTTTTCTTGTAATGTGAACACCATAACATCGTGACGATTACAATTTCAAAGGCAACATTCTTTTGGATGATTCACTGGTTAAGAATTTACCAAAGCTATTGTTGTGAGGGGCAACCAATTCAACAATTGGTTATTTAAAACCCGCAATTCTATGAAGAATTTTTGTTTTCTTTAACGGGGTACAACAACACAACTTACAGCAACAAAAAAAAAAAAAGGCTAACCTCAAATCTTTCTCGCCACTAGAATTTCAAAATCCATGCCAATGCATTCGAATGCCATGTGAAATTCTAGCTACGCATTCCAATTTCCTTGATAATTCGATGATGATGATGGCAAGGGAGGTGGGGTGAATGTGGCGCCATTTACGTTTCGAATTTCATTTGGTTGGGTTTGTGTCTTTTTGTTTTCTTTGTAAATATTTGTAGCTGGAATGTGTGTGGCTTTTGCTGTTTGGAAGATAAATTGCATTTAACTTGATTTGCGCTCTATTGTCTTGCCAGCTACGAAAGGCGGAAAAGAACAGCATTCTGGATTTGTTGCTAATTATTAGCTTCAGCTCTAGCAACGATGTTAGCCACCTTGTCAGATGATGAGCAATGAAATGAAAACGCTTGAATGAGAATGCATTTTAAAATAAACGAAAAGTGATTGTTATCATGGCTGCCGGTGGTGGTTTTAGCATGGGGATGGGAAGTTTCTGGCCAATGGGTGTTGAATACTGCTTGTGAGTAGGGTTTTGATACGGGGTAAATATACTCCCCGGTACCGACACTAAAGTGGATTATAGCCTTATGAGAACTAGATCAAGGAATATACAATGAACAAATCCTATATTCGGAATGTATGCTTACATCGAGGCTATATTGAAACCTGGACCAATAAGACCTAATTTCAGTATCGAAGACATTAATATACCTCTTTACTCGTAAGCATAGCGCGTATTAAGGCAGTTGGAAGGCTTATTTCGCTCCGAATTCGAAAGAAATTCAGTCTGGGTTTCTGTAACTGTCTCCTTCGGTCTTTTAAAAAGTAAACCAGTAAGGAGAAGTCAAAAGTCTGCGGGGCCGACTATATATTACCCTACACCACTATGCATATTTAGTAGTGCTCCCGTAACAAAAGCATTTATTTTGAAGATCACACCACCTATCAACATTTGGCTTTAGAGCAGTTATAGATTGGTTTCAGAGGGAACTAATATATGGGAGGCACTAAATTTGACGGCAACAAACATTGCTATAGAGTGCATGATATCACTTCGAGAAGGACTATATTAAATATATATATACATATATATCGGAGTAGAGTTCCGCCAAATGTATGTCCCGAAATTCACTCCATATGGGCTGATATTAGCCATTACGTGCGCAATAAACCTGAAATCCGATTTAGGATATATGTGGGAGCTATATCCAAATCTTAGCCTATCTCAAGAAAATTTGGAAAACATATTTCCGAGCTCTATAAGATATCTGGTACCTAATATCATTGTTGTCGAATGCATATTACGAATCTGAGGACTTAAGCCCCACATAGGGTGAAACATATACATGGGAGTTATAGCTATATCTGATGTACTTGCTTCAAGACTGAATGTGCGAATGCGCCAAATTTCAGGACATTGGGACTAATCTTGGCTATTTGGTGTAAAATTAACACGAAATTGGTTAAAGACATATATGGGAGTTATATCCAAATCTGAACCAATCTTGATAAAATTTGGCAGGGGTATTTTGGCTGTATCTGATATCTGGTACCAAATATCATTGTTGTCGAATGCAAATCACGAATGTGAGAGACTTAAGCCCCTCATAGGATGAAACATATACAGGGTGAAATAAAAAAATAAAAAAATATTATTGAATGAAAGCAAAAAATGTCGGAAATAGCATAAAATTTTAGAATAAGTTTAGATTTGTTCGAATTGGTCACCTGTGGCACGAATTATGGTCTTCAAACGGGCAATGAAACCGTCACACGTTGTCCGAATGTTACTCTGCGGTATTTTGGCCCATTCCCGGCGAAGCGCTTGCTTGAGGTGATCGACACTTTGGTCTTTTTTGGTGCCAACCATGATTTCCAAAATACTCCAGACACAATAGTCCAACGGATTGATATCTGGGGATTTTGGTGGCCATTGTGCGCTGGAAATGAAGCGAGGAACCTCATTTTGTAACCATTCTCTTTAGCCCTTTTTAGTCTATTTTCTTTCTGTTGCGGTGTAAGTTCTTGCACTTTTTGGAATTTCAATGGCTTTACCCAGAGCTCATTTTTCAATATTTGCCAAATGGTTCGAAAGGTACTAAATGGTACTAAATTTAGTAATTCGCGAACGTATACTTCTTGAAATCTGAAATTTGGCATTGGGGTCATTTGAACCGTCCAAAAGATGATGATACTACTGCCGAAGCAGTACGTACTAAAAAGTACGAAAAGAACTAGGTAGTATTAACTTTGGCAGAGCTGGAAATCGGAAACTTTGACTTTGATTTTGTGCAGGATAGGCAAACCAAAAGGGTTTTCCGAAATTCGAACAATACATGGTATGGTATTCTTGGAAAAGGGGTTGATGTAAGCATGTCGGAAATGTGTACTAAGTGTAAGAAAGGTACTGAATCTGATATAATTCCGTTTTAAGTGAGCGGAAGAAGCTGGTCATTTGAAATGTTGCTATTGGGGTGCCTGTTAATGATAGGTTTGTGATATTGAAGTGGTATTGAAAATGTGTACTACAAGTGCACGAAAAAGTACTAAATAGTACTATATTTGGTACAATTTGATATTGGGCGAACAGATAGTGCTTGAAATATGAAATTTGGTATAATGGTCGCTGTTCATGTTTAGTCTTGACAAATGGAGTTGGTTTTGTAAATGTGTTCTACAATTGTACGAAAAGTACTTAATGGTACTATATCTGGTGTTGGGTGAAGGAATAGAGATAAAATTCTAAAATTTGATGTTTGAATTACTGATGGTATTGTGTTTAAGATTTGGCGGTAGTTTGGAAAAACGTCCTATATATGTACGAAAAGTACTATATGGTACTAGATTTGTTGTTGGCAGAAGGGATAGAGCTGGAATCCTTAAATTTTATACTAAGGTATCAGTTGGTATCTGGAGTTGACATATGGAGGTGGTTTTAAAACTATGTGCTGTAATTGTACAAAAAGTACTAAATGGTACTAAATTTGTTATTGGGTGAAGGGATACGGCTGGAATCCTGAAATTTGATATAGATGTCTCTGATTGTATCTGGAATTGACACATGGAGTTAGTTTTGAATATATGTACTATAATTGTACGAAAAGTACTAAATGGTACTAAATTTGGTATTGAGTGAAGGGATGGGGCTGGAATCCTAAAATTGGATATTGAGGTCTCTGTTGGTATCTGGAATTGAGATATGGAGGTGGTTTTAGAAATGTGTACTATTATTGAACGAAAATAAGAAATAGTACTAAATTTGGTACTGGGTGAAGGAGTAGACCTGACTACCTGAATTTTGGTGTAGATGTCACTGTTGGTGTCTGTGGTTGAGTGAAGAGGCTGGTTTTGGATAAACGTACTATAATTGTACGCTTAAGCTCAAATCCTGAAATTTGATATTGAGTTCACTTTTGGTTTCAAGGATTTACATATGGAGTCTTTGAAATAGTTTTGGTCAGAAAAATTGTATGTGTTTCTAAAACATATAGGTACACAAATTTCCTTTTCCGGTCTCGTCCTCCCCGATTTTTCTTTCATTCTTAAATGCAAAAAATAAAAATTTCCACTTCTGTGACTTGATTCTCTCAGCGTATTTCCCAAGCTCAGTCAATTTATGTGTGTGGTAAAACTTCTTTAATCTTCGATTCCGCATAAATTCCATATTTCACAGAAAAAAAAACGTTTGCATAAAATTACGATAAAGCAGCCGGCTACTGGAATTGACAGCAACAATTATTGAACACCATATAAATAAACGAACATTTAAATAAACATTAACATTGAATTAATAATTCTGCAGTAAAAAGTGGCGAACCATGTTGATGTTCCAGCCGCTCTACAGTCAGGAAAATAATATTCAATAATGTAAGCAGTCTTGGAAAAAAGATGGCAAAAATGGAGAAAGAAAACAGCAAAGCTTCTTTGTTGGTTTCGAAAATTTAACGATAAGATACTATGGCGAGTGGAGATTATTAAGTGCCCTACGTAGGTGACCAATTCTTTGAAGGCTTCCCCGAAAATTCATAAAACTCCAACTTGTTGTTGTTCCATATTGTGATTTAAAAAAAAAATTAAATACATTTTTTATAATACCTGAAAACCAAACCAATCTTACAACCTGCTTCCCTAGCATCGTCTCTATAGCGTACCCACGAAAAAATGTAGGAAGTTATAAATCTATTGATGCTTGAGTGCTTAGATCGCTTGAATGGTTCAATTTATTCCGAATGCAGCAGCACATCATTATGGGATGGCACCTAAAGAAACAACGCAACCAACACTCCAAGCAAAGTCGCCAACTAACCACATACATACAAACACATATATGGATGTTTATATGTATAGCACTAAAGTTGTCGTCAAATTCTTTAGTGCCAGAGAGCTTGTATAGACCTCTGTATGTGTGAGTTTGCGATTTTTATGGTTTTACGCTAATTTGGAATTCTTATGCCCAGACCTGGCAATCAACGCCAGACAAATGTGGAAAACAATAACAATGACTTCAAGGTGACCAAGATGTGTTTGTGTGTGTGTTTCTCATTTTCTTTGCGCTGTGTCTGTGGAAAAACATATTTTCAATGACTCTCTACGTACGTAGTCAATGTTGAAAGGGGGATTTTTCTTCTCTTTCCTAATAGGTTTTTTTTTAAGAATTAATAATAACAGTTCGTTAGAATTTTTTAACATAAAGTTTTATCTGCAATAAATTATTGCATTGGGTTTGCAATTTTAAAGGCGCTATCGGTGGTTATTAAAATTAAGGGGTTTTCCATAATCTTAGAGGATTGAAACTTTTATATGAACGGGTAATTCCGACTGAAACCTTTACTATATCGAAGATCAAGAGGACGTATTGTATGGGTCTATCGGAAGTTGTGTAATATTTTTCCACCGAAGAATTTCTAATCATCGCTTACAGACACACAATGATAGTGTTTCTGGATTTTTTTTGTCTTCTTGTACGAACACCGATCCATATGTTGGACGGGAGTGACACCGTACACTAGAAGAAAATATCAACATAAAAACGAGCAAAGAAATAAAGGCGAGCACTTTATTCGAGCAAAAACGAAAAATTGGGTTTGGGTTTTGTTTTTATACCTCCCACCATAGTATTTTAATGATTTGTATGTTTGAAGTTTGGATTTTGAAGTTCAGAATGGGTACTACATTCTATGACAGGTCTTCGTCACGTCTTCGTATGGCCCCCATTTAACGTTACCTCCTTACATACGGTATTTTGTTGATTTTAGTGACCTTTTCGAATCAGGCCCCAATATAACGGTAGTTCCCTACAAAGGATTTTAATTTAGACTTGCAAATGTTGGAAGGCATTCAAAGTTCGGCCCGGCCGAACTTACTGCTTTTTCATTCGTTTCTACTCTAAGGAGTGCTCCCGCTCGACATGGAGCGAGTTTTTTCTGAGTCCTTCAAAAAACAACTCGTTATACCCTTTCCAATTGATGATGATGGTATCTACGTTTGAGTAGACCGTTGGAGTTTCAATCTTCAAACTACCAAAGGATAACAACTGTGTAGTAGGTGTCCTACCTCGTCTCTTCCTGTTCTTCATCCCCACATAGTCTACAATTGTTATTAAGATTATGAACACCTCACAATTGTATTGGGGCAGAATGAAGCGAGGAACTTCATTTTGTAACCATGCTTGGGTGGCGCGAGCTGAGTGCGATAGTGCTGAGTTCTGTTGGAATGACCAAGCTCTGCGGCAGAAATGTTGCGTGCCCAAGGCTTTAATGCACCCTCCACAATTTTCTCTTTATAAAATTCGGCATTTTTTCTAATGCCACAGTCGATTAATACGAGCGCAGAGCGACAACCGGTTGCTATGGCGCCCCACACCATCACCATGGCCGGTGCTTGAGTTCTGGTGGCCAACCGAAGGCGCATATTTTCAGCTGATCTCTTTGACAAGTAAACACGATCATTTTGTTTGTTTACAAACTGCAGGACAACGAATGTTTTCTCATCGGAGCGGAGAAAATCAAATTCGGCAGTTCACCACTTTCACCCAAGCGAAGCAACTCTTTAGCTCTTTTGAGTCTATTTTCTTTCTGTTGCGGTGTAAGTTCTTGCACTTTTTGGAATTTCAATGGCTTTACCCCGAGTACATTTTTAATATTTGCTGAATGGAATATTGCGATATGTTCAGCTCATGAGCCATATTTCGGCCACTGCGACGCGGGTTTTGATCAAGTCGCTTCTTTACTTTTCGAACCATTTCTGATGATGTAGCTGTTTTCTTCCGTCCACTTCCTTGAGGTCGGGCTACTACACATTTAATAGCTGAAGTGCTCTAACGATAGCCACTTATGGTTCCCATCCAAATATAAAGAAATCACACTATCACGTTTGAATTCCGTCACGAATAACTTTTTTTCTGGAAAAGTCTCACCAAAATGCTTTTGTTCGCTTGTAAAAAATATAATGAGCTGTCACCGGAATAATTTCAACAGCTGTCGGACTAGGGGCTTAGAAATGACAGCAATCTGAAATTGGATGCAGTTTTTTAATCTCATCCTGTAGAATACCTAAATAAGGTCTTCTGTCTATAGAAGACCAGCAAATAGTCTTTAATCTATGGAATACCTGTGGAAGGTCTGCCATACATGGAAGACCTTTAGAAGGTATTTTATCAATAGAAGACCTGTAGAAGGTCTGCTATCCATAGAAGATCTGAAGAAGGTCTTCTGTCCATGGAAGACCTGTAGAAGTTCTCCTATGCAAAGAAAACTTTCAAATGGTCTTCTACCCATGGTAATTTTGAAAGTAGCTTATATGCGTCCCAAATTTTGCTGGGTAGCTTTCGCCTATGCCGGGGTGCTGAAAAATAAGAAACAAACAAGGAATAAAGGCCTAAAATCGGACGGGACGGAAGTATATGATGTGCCACGTCCCTATTCATGTTTAGCAATATACGTTTATATTAGGTTCGTTATTGAAAGCGTCATGCGGCTTAGATTTTGAAGTAGGATGGAGCTAATATATCTGAATCGATTCCCATTAAATTAGACAGAGGTATGCTGTATGTGACCTCTTGTATCAAACATCAGTCCTATAAATTGTATATTATGATTTTGCGAAGGTTTAAATATAAAATCGGATAAGACATATATATAGAAGCTTTATCTAAATCTGAATCGAAACTTGGGAGATTTCTTCCTATATTGTATCTGAGAGTCTGTACCGAATATCATTATTATGGAGCACATATAGAGGGTGAGATGAAAAACTTCAGATTGCTGTCATTCTAAGCCACTCTTCCGACAGCTGTTAAAATTATTCCAGTGACAGCTTATTATATTGTTTACAAGCGAACAAAAGCATTTTGGTGAGAATTTTCCACAAATAAAAGTTATTCGTGATGCTATTCAAGCGTGATAGTGTGATTTCTTTATATTTGGCTGGAAAACCACAAGTGTCTATCGTTAGAACACTCCAGAATTAAAATGTGAATAAACCTTTTTTGTGTCTCGTACCATCGCTCGTTACCGTGATACTGGTAGCGTAGCCCGACGTCAAGGAAGTTGACGGGAGAAAACAGCAGCATCAGCAGAGATGGCTTTAAAAGTAAAGCAGCAGACTTGATAGAAACCCGCGTCGTAGTGGCCGAAAAATGGTTCGTGAGCTGAACATATCGCAATATTCCATTCGGCAAATATTGAAAAATGAGCTCGGGGTGAAACCATTGAAATTCCAAAAAGTGCAAGAACTTACACCACTACAGAAAGAAGATAGACTAAAAATAGCTAAAGAGTTATTTCGCTTGGCCGAAAGTGGTGAACTGCCGAATTTGGTGTGGGCCGCCATAACAGCCGATGGTCGCTCTTTGCTCGTATTAATCGACCGTGGCATCAGAATAAATGCCGAATATTATCGCGTATTAAAGCCTTGGACACGCAAACATTTTGACCCCAGATCTTGACATTCCAAAGCATCGTACTCATCACGCGCCACCCAAGAATGGTTACAAAATGAGGTTCCTCGCTTCATTTTCGGCGCACAATGACCACCAAAATTTCCGGATACCAATCCGTTGGACTATTGTGTCTGGAGCATTTTGAAAAGCAAGGTTGGCACTAAAAAATACCAAAGTGTCGATCACCTCAAGCAAGTGATTCGCCGGAAATGGGCCAAAATACCGAAGAGCAACATTCAGGCAGCGTGTGACAGTTTCATTGGCCGTTTGAAGGCCATAATTCGTGCCAAAGGTGGCCAATTCGAACAAATCTAAACTGATTCTAAAATTTCATGCTATTTCCGACATTTTTTGCTTTCATTCAATAATTAAAAAAAAAAATGTAAAAATTATGGCGTTTGTCTTTGTTGCAGTTTTTTTTATCTCACCCTGTATGTGAAAGGTGGGGTATAAAAAATTTGATTTTTTATATCTTACACCACATGGTCAGGGTATTATGTCTTTGTGCAATTGTTTGTAACAGGCAAAAGGAAACGAGATAGACCCATAGTTCCTTTTGATGATCTGCATAGAATCACATTCTGAGTCGATTTATGCATGTACGTCCGTCCGTCTGTCCATGTATTTTTGTAAACAAAGTACAGTTCCCTATCCAGATGAAATTTTGCACAAATCATTTGTTTGGCCCAAGGACGAACCCTATTGAAATTGGAGATAATTGGTCAAAATTTAGATATAGCTCCCATATATATCTTCGTCCGATTTGCCTTTAATTGTGCACCAAACGTGTAATATCAGCCCGAATAGTATGGAATTTTGCACATACAACCAAATTAGGCCTGAAAATAAGTATGATCGAAATCGGTTCAGATATAGCTATAGCTCCCATATATATTGTTCATCCGATTTGTTATTTTTGTCTTCTGCAGCCTCACTGCACTCAGTAACAACAATATTTGGGGAAATATATCAAATACAGCCTAGAAATACACTTGCTAAATTTTATCGAGATCGGCTCCGATTTAGATATAGCTCCCTTGTATAACTTCGTCCGATTTACCTTTTATTGTGCACCAAACGTCTAATATTTGTCCAAATGGGATGAAATTTGTCACTTACGACCGAATTGAGTCCCGAAGCTAGTATGTCAAATTTGGTGAAGATCGGTTCAGATATAGCTATAGCTCCCATATATATTGTTCATCCGATTTGTTATATTTTTTACCGACAGCCGTAATATGCACTCCGTAACAACGATATTCAGGGAAATATATCAAATACAGCTCAGAAATATCATTGCCAAATTTTATCGAGATCGGTTCCGATTTGGATATAGCTCCCATATATATCTTTATCTGATTTCAAATTAATTTTGCACCAAATGGGCAATACAAGTCCGAATTTAAAAGACGCAAATGCTTCGGCATATTTAGTCCTTTGAATTTTAAATTATAATTATAGTCATATGGTGTATGATTGAATTCTCCCATAAAAAGTTTTAATTGTTATGCGGAGCTCTACTAAATTAGCAAAGTGGTGTAGGGTATCATAAAGTCGGCCCCGCCCGACTCTAAGACTTTCTTTACTGCTTTTAATTTTTTCTTCGGTCTTTGACAAGATTTACGTAAATATTTACTTCCTATGACATGTGTAAGTTGTAATGTACTGATGCCAAAGTTTACTTAATACACTCATTATTTGGTAATGAGATCCTTACGAACAGCGTTACTCTGGTTGGAGGATATGTTCACAAAGATATGGGGCCGATATTATCGCCTTGGAACTTTTCCCACAATTGCTATTTTAAGATTCCGGGTTATACGTGTCAATCATATTTTCTTTTTTTATACTAAGACAGAACTATCATATCCTGACTTAAATATGTACGTCTGTATGTGTTTATATCTCTAATCTTGAACTCCAGAAATGACGACATAACAAAATTATGAAAATGAATCATTTATTTATTAATTCCAACAAAGATGTGAGAATGTTTTAATGAGTTTTTGCCGAGAGACAGGAACATTTGTGTTGACCCCTTTTCCTTCCTCTTCACTCCATTTCTGTGTGACATTCGATTTTTCTCACGAAACGCCTACAATCGCCTGCTCCATCAGATCAGCAGTTGAACGAAGTGAGCAAAACTAACAAAACAAACATGACCGAGCCGGCTAACCAGGGTTGTAACCTTAATCGATCCAAACAACTAACCAAATGATTCGGATTCGAATTCGGATTGAATGCAATCAAACGATGACAGATAACAAAAGAAAAAAAAAAAAAACGTCAACCTGAGTACAACTCATTTAGAGGTCTGGCGGTTGGTTGATCGGTGTAATGCGATGATGATAACCGATGTTTAGATACTACTCCACACAAACACACACACAAGATATCTTCAAGCAAACACTAGCCTCCGCCTGGCGGTGTGGTGTATTTGCACAGATCATGTTCGTGTACTTGGAAGTGACTGCAATTGGAGGTTATACCGCCACATCTGGCCATGATCGTAACATTGATTCCACTTGTAAGTGAATGAGCAAAAACAACAAGAAAACCCCCGAAAACCCTTTTCATTACAACTTGTCTAATTGCCGAACATGTGTTGGTATGTTCGTTCAATGTTTTAACAAGAACATGCAGAGCTAACAATACAAACGACAACAATAACAACAACATGGAAAATTACAAGAAATTGAAATAAATTTGTTTAAATGCGATACACGATATGCAGCTCAGCAAATGCGGCTCATTGTCGCGATGATAAAGAAGAAGACGACGACGACGTAATGGATGTATGGAGGCGTTGTGATTTATAGTTGTATCCGTTCGTATGAGTAATCGCATAACATTCGGAAGTATATCAAATAACTTATGAAATTTGAATGTAGGAGCATGAAGGGGGTGGGGGGAGGGGGCAGTAGAAACAGGTAATTATTTTGCTTCATAGTAATGAATCATTAATCAAGTGTCTAATTGGAAATTGAAAATAATGTGTATTCCATGAATATTTGACCTTGTATGGGAATCCTTTAGTAAGAAGACGTTTTTATGGGTTCATAAGTACATCAGTGGAAAATATGTGAATAGGGGACCTCTAGAAGGGTTTCTACCTATTAAATGTCTTCCAGAGAATTTTCTTTCTAGAACATTAATTACCTACAGAAGGCAATGTTATCCAAAGAAGAAGGTCCTCTGTCATAGAAGACCTTTCGACGATCCACAGGAGACCTGTAGAAGGTCATCTAACCCACGAAGACTTCTAGATGGTCTTCTATTTATAGAAGACTTGTAGAAGGTCTTTTGTCCATGGAACTCACGAAGACCTCTAGATGGTCTTCTATCTATAGGGAACCTATAGAAGGTCTTCTCCCATGGAAGGTCTGTAGAGGTCTTCTGTTCATGGAGGACCTGTAGAAGCTTCCATACATAGAAGACCGGCAGAAGGTTTTCTATATATAGACGACCTGCAGCAGTTCTTCTATACAAAGAAGACCTGCGCGAGGTCATCTATAGATAGAAGACCTGCACAAGGTCTTCTTTACATAGAAGACCTGCAGAAGGTATTCCATAGATAGAAGACCTGCTAAAGGTCTGCTATCCACAGAGGACCTTTTAAATGTCTTCTCTCATAGAAGACCTGTAGAAGGTATTTTATCCATAGCATACCTGTAGAAGATCTCCGGCCCATGGAAGACATATAGAAGATATATTATCTATAGGAGACCCGTAGAAGCTCTTCTATCCCTGAGAGGTCTGTAGAAGGTCTTATATCCATAGAAGACCTGAATAAGGTCTTCTATAAATAGAAAACATTATGAAAGGCCTGAAGAAAGTCTTCCATCCATAGCAGACCTGCAGAAGGCCATCTATTCATAAAAGACCTAGAAAAAGTCTTTTAACCGTAGAAGAGCTGGAGAAGGTCTTCTATCCATATGAGAAGGTCTTCTATCCATATAAGACCTATCCATAGAAGAGTGAAGATCTTCTAGCCATAGAAGAGAGAAGGTCTTCTATAAATAGAACACCTGAAGAAGAGCTGAAGAAGGTCTTTTACCCATAAGGGACCAATAACAGCTCCTCTATCCATAGGAGACCGGATATGCCTTCTGACCGCTAGAACGTCTTTTATCTATAGAAGGCTTGTAGTCATCAATCCACAGAAGATCTGTGGAAAGTATTGCCTCCATAGAGGACCTGCGGAAGATCTTTTATTCATAGAATGCATTTAGAGGGTCATCTATCCATGGAAATCCTGTAAAAGACCTTCCTTCATGATCATCTTCGAAAAGGTCTTCTGACAATGGAAGACTCTTCTACAAGTCTTCCACCATCTATCCATGGAATACCTGAAGAAAAGGTTCTTTCTACAAGAGACCTGTGGAAAATCCTCTATCCATTGATGATTTGCAGTAGGTCTTAGTTGCCTAAAGACATTTAGAAAGTATTCTTTCCATATACCCATAGAAGATCTTCTATCTCTAGAAGATAAATGGAAAGTCTTTCATCCATGGAAGACCTGTTGAAGGGTTTCTATCTATGAAAGACCTATTGAAGGGTTCTATGGCAGATCTTCTAACAATATAAGAACAATGACAGGTCTTCTGCCTATGAAAGACTTGTAGAAGATTTTCTCTACATGGAGAGCCTCTAGAGGGATAACTTTTAATAGAAAGCTTGTGGTATTCTATCCATGAAACCCCCCTGACAAGACGATTTACATGCTGTGCACAAGAATTAGTTATGCATTCTATAAATAACCTATTATTTAATGTAAATATGTAAATAATTGCAACCTCTTGAACCATGGTCATAAATATTCAAATTAGATGCATAGAAGATACGAACATGGTTTTCTAGCAATACCACGAAGAGGGTCTGCTAATGAATTCAAGACCATTTGCACTAAGAGTAATTAGACAGCCAGCGTTTAGTAGTTGTGAAAATTCCCTCTTTGTTGGACCAACCTCCCTGTAAATTTTCAATGATTCATGCTGTTGTTGCTGTTGTTATTTTCTTGGCCCGGCAGTAGTGGTTGCAGCTGAATATCTTAAATCACGATGAGTAATGTGAAATGTTAGCTTCATGTTTTCCAAGTATTCTAAATAAATCTTGTGATCTTGGATTTGAGAAAACAACAGCAGCAGCAAAAAAATTCACTTGGATAAGGAGAAGAGGGTGGCTGGGTGGAGGCGATGGATGGATGGACGGACGGACGAATGGTTGAGCAAATAAATGCAAACAAGTGGTAGCCGTAGTAGTTGTGGAGAATAATTAACAAGAATTTGTTATTGCATTTGTTTACAACGTGTTGCTGTAACAAAAACAAAAATAAATACACCACACCTATTTAAGTTATCTCTACATCGAGCTGGGACCTCGCTCTTGTTGGGGTGTTCCTATTGCGGTAGCATATCTGGGTGACGATCTTCGTAGCTCCCTTTGTTGTGTGATTTGTGTCTTTGAACCCCTTGCCATAGGCCTTAACCTTTTTTATCCCTACCAGAGGCGTAATTTTTTTGTTGTTTCTCCCCACCCCTTCTTCTCCGCTTCTCGTTAACACAAATTAATAAATTCTTTTCGCTGCCGTATCAAAATTCTTCTCATGATTGGATAATTCGTAATGCAATTTCTTCCACATGTTTATGGCGAAGAGGGTAATCGGCTGTGATGTAAGTATGTGTCGCTGTGTGTGAGTGTGTGTGTGTGTGCATGTGTGTGAATTAATATATAATATGTAATTGCAGTATTTGTTTTCTTTTAAATGCAATAATCTTGTTTAATTTTTTTCATTGGCCTCTGTCGCCTTTTCCCTCATCCCTGCTGCCGCTTGGCCGGTTGTAACAATCTCTCCGATGCCTTGTCTTCCGCCTTGCCCCGAGAATGAAAACCAGTTTTCTTAGCAACCGTTGTGAAAAACAAACCAAAGCCATCGTTTTACCATTTCATGGAAGTCTGTGCTGATGATGGGGACACAGTGCGCTGCGATCTGGTATTCCGAAAAATCGTTATTTATTCAAATTCTTTGGACATTTCTAACATCCAATTTTTATCCACAACAATAGATAACATTGTTGCTGAGACCTTCATCCACAGTCGCGATAATATAATACAGGGTGAGATAAAAAAACTGCAAGAAAGTCAAACGCCATAATTTTTACATTTTTCTTTAAATTTTATTGAATGAAAGCAAAGAATGTCGGGAATAGCATCAAATTTTATAATAAGTTTAGATTTGTTCGAATTGGTCACCTTTGGTACGAATTATACCCTTCGAACGGCCAATGAAACCGTCAAACGCTGCCCAAACGTTGCTCTGCAGCATTTTGGCCCATTCCCGACGAAGCGCTTGCTTGAGGAGATCGACACTTTGGTATCTTTTAGGGCCAACCTTGCTTTCCAAAATACTGCAGACACCGGAGATCTTGGTGGCCATTGTGCGCTGGAAATGAAGCGAGAAATCTCATTTTGTAACCATTTTTGGGTGGGGCGTGCTGAGTGCGATGGTGCTAAGTCCTGTTGGAATGTCCAAGGTCTGCGGCCAAAATGTTTGCGTGCCCAAGGCTTTAATACACCCTCCAGAATATTTTTGGGATACTATTCGGCATTTATTCTGATGCCACGGTCTATTAATACAAGCAGAGAGCGACCATCGGCTATTATGGAGTCCCACACCATGGTCGGCGCTTGAGTTCTGGTGGCCAACCGAAGGTTCATATTTTCAGCTAACCTCTTTGGCAAATAAACACGATCATTTTGTTTGTTTACAAACTGCTGGACAACGAATCGGAGACGAAGAAACCCAAATTCGGAAGTTCACAACTTTCGGCCAAGCGAAGCAACCCTTTATCTCTTTTAAATCTATTTTCTTTCTGTTGCGGTGTAAGATCTTGCACTTTTTCCAATTTCAATGGCTTTACCCCGAGCTCATTTTTCAATATTTGACGAATGGAATATTGCGATATTTGGCAAAATTATTTCCGAGCTCTATAAGATATCTGGTACCAAATATAATTGTTGTCGAATGCATATTACTAATGTGAGGGACCTTTACACCAAATCGGATGAAACATATATATGGGAGCTATGGCTACATTCGAATCGATTTTCACCAAATTTGATCTACTTGCTTCTAGACAGAATTCGGTTGGTTGTGCCAAAATTCAGGTCATTTGTACTGGTATTCGCCGTTTAGTGCACAATGAACCCGAAATCGGTTGAAGATATATATGGAAGCTATACCCAAATCTGAACTGATCTTGATACAATTTGTCAGAGGTATTTCTGGACTGAAACTGATATCTGGTACCAAATATCATTCTTGTGGGGTGCAAATTACGAATGTGAGGGACTTAAACACCAAATCGGATGAAACATATATATGGGAGCCATAGCTACATTTGAACCGATTTTCACCAAATTTGATCTACTTGCTTCTCGACTTAATTCGGTCGGATGTGACAAAATTTAGGTCATTTAGACTGATATTGGCCATTGGTCAGTGCACAATTAACCCGAAATCGGTTGATGATATTTATGAGAGCTATATCTAAATTTGAAGCGATTCTCACAAGTCTTTGGGCCAAACAAATATTGTTTAGAAAAGTTCATCTCAATCGGATAATAAATAAGACCTGCATTTTGTTCACAAAAATACATGGACAGACGGACGGACTGACATGCATAAATCAACTTAGAAAGTCCTCAAAAGTAACTATGGGTCTATCTCGTTACCCTCTCCACGTTACAAACAAATGCACAAAGACCTAATACTGTTAGCACTGTGGTGTAGGGTATAACAATTTAAGCACTTCTATTGCCGAATCATTTTCTGAAACTCTTTTATCACTACTAAGCATTTTGTAGTTAAGAGACCGTCTTAAGTTCTTCTATGGTTAGACAACCTTCTGAGGCTCTTTCGTAGAGAGAAGATTTTTTGGACATCTTATGTGTCGCGGACAACTTTTTATCCATAATAGTGGATAACATTATTATCTTGCCTAAAAATCTATCATGAATATTGTCTAATTTTAATTTTCTATTTTCCATCCACTTTTCTTCCATTTTCCGAACACTGTGCACAACTGATCTTTGCCAAATGCGATGCACTTGGATGTCGTTACAAAGACTGTAAGACTGTATGTTTGTAGGTATGTGCAAAGCCTGTTTATATGTTTGCCAGTACAAGTATTTTATTTAGTACTTGTAAGACCATACAAACACACACACACATATACACTTCCATACCCCTACCTCTTTCTCACCGCTCTCAACCAGCAACTCTCCAGCGGTTCGTGCTGCCTGCATTCATTTAATAACTAATATCAAGTTCAAGGTCGCGTTTGAAATGCACATTTCAAAACGTGTAATCGAAACGAATCGATGTGATGGGACGCGATGCAAGAGTGTTGGTGGGTTGGACGATTGGCTGGCTGGTTGGTTGGTTCGCTGCCGTATGGTGGCTTGGTTTAAGACGCTGTTGCTTTCGTGGTCGTGTAAGTAAAGCTTACACACGGTTGGCTGCCTGGTATGAATGGTTGGATTGGATGGTACAGAGAAAGAGGCACGTTGTCAGATAATCTTAGCCTCTTCTCGGCGTGGAGGAAACAAAGCAAGCTAGCAAAACAAACTACATTTCTGACGATAGAGGCTTGTTTATTGTAAATATACAATAACAACAACGACCCTGTACAAATAGAATCAAGTAATTAATACATTCTATTGTAAATATTAATAGATGAAACTACCGGAGAAGACCTTCTCGTCTGCTATGAGAAGATATTCTCGGGTTGTCTTTAAGAGAAGATTTTCATATCGTATTTGAGAAGACCATTATGTTTTCAGTGAGAAAACCTACTTCTGATCTTTTGTGAGAAGATTTTCTGGTCTGCTTGGAAAAGACTTCCTGGTCTTGTAAGAGACAATTTTTTGTAATATGCACTCCAAAAGAATGATATTTGGTACCAGATATCTACTGCAACCAACTTCAGAATATTGTCCTTTCTAAGTCACTCGTCCGATAGCTGTTAAAATTATTCCAGTGACAGCTCATTATATTGTTTACAAGCGTACAAAGGCATTTTGGTGAGAATTTTCCAGAAAAAAAAGTTATTCGAGACGGAATTCAAGCGTGGTAGTGTGATTTCTTGATATTTGGCTGGAAAACCACATGTGGCTATCGTTAGAGCACTTCAGGATTTAAATGTGAATAAATCTTTTGTGTCTCGTACCATCGCTCGTTACCGTGCTGCCGTTCCTGATAGCGTAGCCCGACGTCAAGGAAGTGAACGGAAGAAAACAGCAACATCAGCTGAAATGGTTTGAAAAGTATAAATAGGACTTGACCAAAACCCGCGTCGCTGTGGTCGAAAAATGACTCGTGAGCTGAACATATCGCAATATTCCATTCGGCAAATACTGCAAAATGAGCTCCGGGTAAAGCCATTGAAATTCCAAAAAGTGCAAGAACTTACACCGCAACAGAAATAAAATCGACCCAAAAGAGCTAAAGAGTTACTTCGCTTGGCCGAAAGTGGTAAACTGCCGAATTTGGTTTTCTCCGTCTCCGATCTTCGATTGTCCAGCAGTTTGTAAAAAAACAAAAAAAAAAAAATGATCGGGTGAAAATGTGCAGCTTCAGTGGGGCACCAGAACTTAAGCCACCATGGTGATAGTGTAGGCCGCCATAACAGCCGATGATCGCTCTCCGCTCGTATTAATCGACCGTGGCATCAGAATAAATGCCGAATATTATCGCGAAAATATTCTGGACGGTGTATTAAAGCCTTGGGCACGCAAACATTTTGGCCGCAGACGTTGACATTCCACCAGGACTCCATACTCCAGGACCATTGCACATAGCACGCGAATTAGATAACCTGATTAATTATGTTTATTAAAAAAAAAAAATTGTTTTCTTTTTTTTTTTTCTTTCTTTTATTTATTTATTCGTCGACTTGCGACTAAGAGGATGGAACTAAGACTAACTTTTACATTTTTAATTTACTTATTCTACAGGTATTATTTGTTAATTAATTATTGCAGTGTTAGCATAAGTTTATTTTAAATGAAATTTGATTAACACACTTTTGTAAATAATTGTATACTCAGCTCCAGACAGTTTTAACTGGAAAAATAAAATAAAGTCAAACTAAAGAATGTCAAATTCACTTATGCTTACAGTGCAATAATTGTACACGTTTTATTGGCTAATTGTTTCCAAGAACTTATCAATTTTATCAGGGGTAGTATGATTATACGTAACTACTCCCCCCTTTAGACTAGAATTCTCCTGAATTCTTTTATTTAATTTTACAGTTATATATTTATGTTTTGTTATGATTATGAAAATTAAAATAATTATTACAATTACTATAGAAATATTACATACATATGTTATTTTAGTGTGGTATTTTAATTTTCCGATATTTCTTACATTGTATTGATGTTCTTTTTCAATTTGTTCGAACGATATCTTATGTTTAAAATTTTGAGTTTTGTTTGTATTTTCAATTATTTGTCTTTCTTTTGTAATTTCTGCAATATTTGAAAAATAATAATCTTTTATCCTAACTGAACAATTATTAAAATTAATTAAATAATTTCCATTTAACAAAATTTTTTCAAAGTTACAAGTTTGATTTACAGTCGTGTTTATTGCATTTTTAATTATAATTGTGTCTATATCTAACTGTATAATTTCAAAGTCTTTATTTTTTATCAATTGACAATTATTCTTTATTAAACAATGATGACTTAACTTTAAATCTTTTAAATGTTTATTCTCTTCAAATTTATAAGTTTTATTTTGGAATTCAAAAAATCTTTCCATATTAGATTCTATTTCATTATTTTCCTTATCTGGTATTGGTACAATAAATCTTAATTTTACTGTTATAAATTGTTTAGGTATTTTTATTCCAAACACAAGATAAGAGTTGTTAAGAAATGTTGTTCCAAACTGAATATATTTAAGTTTGTTATAATCTATTTCATATTTTCTTATTTCTCTACTTGTTAAAATACTTGGGTGTACAATCCCGTATTTTGCAGAAATTACGTTGTCTTGCAAATGCTCTATCTTATTCTTAATTAATTGTATATTAGTCAATTGTTCTAAGTATAAACTTTTATTATTTTCTTCCTCTAAAAATTTGTTTATAGAGTTTAATTCTTGTTCTATTTTCTTTCTATCATTCTTAATTACCATCTTTAAATGACTTAAAGTTATATTGAAATAATCATTAATTACAATCTGTTGATTATTATTTTCCTTAATTTCATTAATATTAAGAAGATGTTCTTGTATGTTCCGTCTGTCTTCATCGTCCATCGTCCCAAATAACCATTTGGTCATACTTCCTATACCGTTAATTAGTCCACGTCTTTTTCTATTTTGTTTGGGTATCAACGTCATTAATTTATTTCTGGCATCTAATAGTTCTAACTCAAGTAATTCTTTGTTTTCGATTTTCATTAGAATAATGTTATCTGTTATGTCATCTAAAATTGTTTCAATTTCGTGAAGATTGATTATATGTAAAATTATGTCCGATTCATTAACAATTTTCTGATTTCCCATGCAAATGTCCATATATCCTCTTTGTTCTGTCAGAAATTTTGTAGTAATTATCCCTCTAGTCTGTGGTATCCATATTAGTATCGTCAGTATTGTCCAAATCTGCAAATTTCAAAGGTCTTTTAATATTGCACGGATGTATTCGCTCCAGTTTTGTCTTTTTATATTTCGGTTGTTCCTTATGTCGGACGGCCTTATAATTTTTTATAAACCCTTCTTTTCTATTTTCCTTATAATCTTCTCTAGAGTTATTTATTTTATCTATTATTTTTCTTTTACTGTCCTCTAAATACTTTCTAACTTTATTTTCATTCATTTTTCCTTGTTGAACCTCTTTAGGAGTACATTTAATAGTTGAGTGATATCGTTCGTTGTAATTTCTAATTGATCTCTGAATTAATTGTTTCACCGGTATTTCCTTATTTGCTTTATACATTATCCTAAACTTTTCCGCAATTGTGTTGTGAAATCGTTCTATGTCGGCGTTTCCCGTGTGACTATTAGGTTTGGTCAGATGCAATTCTATATTTTCATTGTCTAAGAATTCCTTTAATCTAGTGGTTTTAAATTCATTATCGGCTATTATTTTCCTTGGCTTCCCTACCTTTGTAAAATGATCATCTAATTGCTCCATTATTGTTAAATGATTTCTATCATTCAATGGATACGCTGCACCGAATTTAGAAAATTTATCAATTATTGTCAAAAAATGAAATCTTTTAATCACATATGTGTCAATATGTATTATTTCGTTTTTCGTCGACGGTGTTTCTGTGTATGAGAATTTCAATTTAATTGGATTTCTATCATATTTTATCTCCTGACAAACTTCACATTGATTTATAACTAATTGAATTAGTTCCATTAATCTTGGGTAATAAATTTTATTTTTTATTTGGTTATAGGTTTCCTGTATGCCCGAGTGCATACTTTCTTTTACATGATATAATGATATCTGTTTCACCGCCTCCACTTCTGTTTCTATATCTTGAGCCCTGATAGTGCATTTAATAAATTCCACTTGTTTCTCATTAGAGTACATTTCTATTAGTTTTTCCTGAACAGTATTATAGCTTCTCTCCGATACTTCCGAAAATATACCTATTTTTCCTTTGGTAATATACTTTCTAAATATTTCCCCCATTTCGTGAAAATCACTTTCCGCTATGAAAATTATCCTTTTATTATGTAAATGTTTTATTTCCTGAACTTTATCATTTGTAAGTATAATCTGTGTCCTGTACTTATTCACTATTTCTTCTTTTATAAAGAAATGATCTTGTAAATTTTCATCAGCTGAATGAATTGTAATCATTGATACATCATCATCATCCTCAATATTATTTATTATTCTCAATTCTGAATTATTCTCCGAATTTTGTACCTTATCTGAAATGGTATCATCTTCATTATCTTTCTCAATTCTACTTAGAAAATCTGCCACCTTGTTTTCCTTGCCTTTTATGTATTCTATATTAAAATCGTATTCTCCTAATTTCAAAAACCATCGCTGGTGCCTGGGTGACATGTCTTTCCCTCTATATTTTGTGTGTAAAAATCTGATGGGTTGGTGATCCGTAAGTATTTTAAATTTTCGACCATAGAGGTATGGTCTCAAATAATTAACGCTCCATAATATTGCTAGAAATTCTTTGTCCGTTGCCGAATAATTTCTTTCGTGATTGTTAAGCGTTCTTGATGCAAAACAAATTGGATGTCCCTCCTGTGACAGGACAGCACCGATTGCGTAATTCGACGCATCTGTAGTTAATGTAAATTGTCTTTCATAATTTGGGTATCTTAAAATTGGATGAGAGCTAATTAAAGATTTTAATTTTTCAAAAGCTTCTATGTATGTAGGGTCCCTTAAATTTATTTTACACCTTTCTTTAAGTATTTTGTTATTGGCTGTGCGACTTTAGCATAATCTCTCACAAATTTTCTATAATATCCCGTTAACCCCAGGAAACTTTTGATTTGTTTTTCTGTTTTAGGTAAATCTAATTCTTGAATAACCTTAATTTTATTGGGGTTTGGTTTTAGTCCTTCCTTTGTCAGAATATGCCCCAAAAATTCTGTCTCTCTTTTCATGAAATTACATTTGTCGATTTGTATTTTTAAATTTGCCCGTTCCAATACCGTGAAAATGTCCGTTATGGCTTTAACGTGTTCCTTAAGAGAAGTACTAAAAATAAGTATATCGTCCAGATAAACTACACATGTTTTATTAATGAAATCTCTTAGTGTTTCATTCATTAATCGTTGGAATGTCGCTGGGGCATTTTTTAACCCAAACGGCATTCTTATGAATTCATATAATCCGTGAGGTGTCACAAAAGCTGTTTTCTCTCTGTCCTGTTCTCTTATTAGAATTTGATGGTATCCCTTGGCTAGATCCAAGGTAGTAAAATATTGTGCTCGTCCTAGTTTATCTAAAATTGAATCTATGTTCGGTAGTGGATATTTATCATCGATCGTCACTTCATTAAGCTTCCTATAATCTACCACTAATCTATATTTACGCTCTCCAGAATTATCTATTTTCTTGGGTACTACTATTAATGGGCTTGAATATCTTGAACAACTTTTCCTAATTATGCCCTGTTCCTCCATTTCCCTGATCTGTCGTCGTACTTCTTCTTCATGTTGTGGCGGATATCTGTATAATTTGGAATTTATCTGTTCATTTGTTGTCGTTCTTATTTCATGTTTTATTGTCATTGTACTTGTCAATTGGTCCCCTTCTTTAAAAAATATTTTGTCGAATCTTCTTAAAATTCTCGTAACTTCTAAATGCTCCTCTGCATTTAAATGATTCAACTGAATTCTGTCCAAGTCAACTTCCAGTTTTTCCAATGAACATATTTCCAAATCCTTATATGGATTAATTAAAAATTTTGTAATCTTGTTATTAAATGTTATGTGTCCGTCTATTAAATTTATCATCGTGTTAAAATGGTTTAGTAAATCAACTCCTATAATAAAATTGTACTTTCTTCCTTTTAACTCTTGCATTTTCCACTTAATTTTTGTATAATTTGGTAAGTTAAATTCCATAGGTGCGTCAGTTATAACTTCAAATTTAATTATGTCCTTCCTAGTTATGGTGCTAAATTCTATAGGTTGTTTTAGTAAAACTCGTTCAAAATCTTTTACCTTACTGTCAATCAGGCTTAAGTTTGCGCCTGTATCAATCAAAGCTTTATATTTCCTTTTATTAATCGTAATGGTTATGGTAGGTAAACAATCGGAGGTTGTTTCCGAAAAAAATTATTTTGTCTTTGGTCTTGTCCGTTATCCTGATGTAAATTTGGTTCAGAGTTTCCTACTACTCGATAATTATCTACTTCTATATTGTCTATTTCCATAGGTTCCTGCTGGTCTTGCCTAGGTTGATTCAAGCGATTTTGGCTGAAATTTGGCCTAGGGTTTCCTACCTGTTGCTGAAACCTTCTGAAATTTCCCGACATATTATTATAGTTACTTTGTTGGACTCTATACTGTCCTGAATGATTAAAATTTCCATTTTGATTCCTATTATTATAGTTATTATTATAACTGTTATTTTGTTGGACTCTATACTGTCCTGAATGATTAAAGTTTCTATTCCTATTATAGTTATCGTTATTATTATTATTATAGGTTTTATTATTATCATTATTATTTCGTTCTTGTCTAATATCCGACCTAAAATTATTTTGTCCTAACCAATTCCGTTGATTATATCCCTGGTTATTACTGTTAATCTGCGGATTAAAATTATTCCTATTTTGCGACCGATTTTGTCTAAATGTTACGTCGTCTTTAGTCCTAAACTTCCTATATTCTGGCCTAATGCATGTGTCTTCAAATCTCCTTCTTGTCAATATTTTTAATATATCATTAATGTTTCTTTCTTCGTAAATTTTGTCTAACAGTGTACCTTGTGTCATTTCCTTAACTGTATTTACTAAAAGACTGTCCACGTTTGATAAGTCAATATAGTGGTCATTTCGGTAATAAACTATTAACTCATCTGCCTTATATTTTAGATTCTGCAACTCTATTATTAATTCACTTACCGAATTTACTTTTAAGTTGGCTATCATCCTATATATATTGTGTGGTTCCACGTTCGGTCTATACCTTAGTTTTAAAGTCTCTTTGATTAGTTGCCAGTTGTCCGGTGTGGGTATGTTTATTATGACGTCTTTAGCTTGTCCCTGGATTATTTTATAGAATATTGTTCTTATGGCCTCCTTCTTAATATTTTCATCTTGTATAGTTGACAGCAAGTATTCAGTGCTACTAAAAAAGCTGTTCACCGTTACTTCTCCGGTGCCGGTGAAAATGGGTAGATGATTTATCGTTTTTAAAATGTTGTCTTTTGCATTATTTGATTGTGTATCATATAACACCGGGTTACGCTGTTGTTGTTGTAGTTCTTGTGTTTGCTGTTGCAATTCTAGATATGCTTGGCGTAACCGTTCCAATTGTTGATCCTTTCTGGCTAGTTCTTCTGCCACATTTACGGATGCGATGTGAGCTTGTTCCTCCATTCTTCTTCGTTTGTCGAAGACTTTTTGCCTTTGCGAATACACTTTTAAAAGAAAAAAAAAAAAGGATTGACTTCCTTTATCTAGTGGTGTCCACTTAACTTAAATGTTCACTGCACTATTGTTTATTTTAGTGGTGTTCAATTTTTTGAATTATTCACTGCACTATTGTTTATTTTAGTGGTGTTCAATTTTTTTGAATTATTCACTGCACTATTGTTTATTTTAGTGGTGTTTAATTTTTTGAATTATTCACTGCACTATTGTTTATTTTATAATCCTGGAGGGTCCCGTAGGATTCGCAGAATTTATTTAATTATTTATAATTTAGGTACGTTTCACTGGATCCTTTTTAATTCCTAAAGGATCCTACCGACTGCGCCAATTAGATAACCTGATTAATTATGTTTATTAAAAAAAAAAATTGTTTTCTTTTTTTTTTTCTTTCTTTTATTTATTTATTCGTCGACTTGCGACTAAGAGGATGGAACTAAGACTAACTTTTACATTTTTAATTTACTTATTCTACAGGTATTATTTGTTAATTAATTATTGCAGTGTTAGCATAAGTTTATTTTAAATGAAATTTGATTAACACACTTTTGTAAATAATTGTATACTCAGCTCCAGACAGTTTTAACTGGAAAAATAAAATAAAGTCAAACTAAAGAATGTCAAATTCACTTATGCTTACAGTGCAATAATTGTACACGTTTTATTGGCTAATTGTTTCCAAGAACTTATCAATTTTATCAGGGGTAGTATGATTATACGTAACTCGCGCCACCCAAGAATGGTTGCAAAATGAGGTTCCTCGCTTCATTTTCAGCGCACAAGAACCACCAAAATCTCCGGATACCAATCCATTGGACTATTGTGTCTGGAGTATTTTGGAAAGCAACGGTACTAAAAAATACCAAAGTGTCGATCGCCTCAAGCAAGCGCTTTGCCGGGAATGGGCCAACATACCGCATAGCAACATTCGGGCAGCGTGTGACGGTTTCATTGGCCGTTTGAAGGCCATAATTCGTGTCAAAGGTGACCAATTGGAACAAATCTGAACTTTTTCTAAAATTTGATGCTATTTCCGACATATTTTGCTTTCATTCAATAAAATTTAAAAAAATTTAAAAAATATGGCGTTTGACTTTGTTTCAGTTTTTTATCTCACCCTGTATATCTTTAACTGATTTCGGGTTAATTGTACACCAAATGGCCAATATCAATTCAAAATGACCTGGATTTTGGTACATCCAATCGAATTCCGTCCAGAAGCAAGTACATTAAACTTGGAGAAAATCGGTTCAGATATAGCTATAGCTCCCAAATATATGTTTCATCCGATTATGTGTTTAAGTCTCTTCGTAATATGCATTTTACAACTATGATATTTGGCACCAGATATCTTATAGAGCTCGGAAATACACTTGCCAAATTTTATCGAGATCGGCTAAGATTTAGATATAGCTCCCTTAATCCGGTTTCAGGTTTATTGCTAATATCAGTCCAAATGGAGTGAATTTCGGGACGTACGTTTCCATTTGGTGGAACTCGGCTCGATATATATTTTTTAACAAAATCCTTCTCGAAGTGATATCATGCACTCTATAGCATTGTTTTTTGGTACAAAAGATATTCGATTCAGAATTGGATATATTATTTCCCCCTAAAACCAAATTATAACTGCTCTAAAGCCAAAGGTTGATAGGTAGTATGATCTACTTCAAAATAAATCTTTTGTTACGGGAGCTCTACTAAATATGCCTATCATAGAGACGACCCCGCCTGACTTTTGACTTTTCCTTACTGTTTTGTTTTTGTCTTCTAAAAAAGACATATGGATCATTTAATATTTCTGAGCATCGATTTGAAAATTTTCTATTTTTTCATCGTCAATTTTGGAATAGACCTTCTAGTTTTCTATAATGACAACTTGTAGGTTTTTTCAAAGGCAAAATTTGTCCATTGGATTTTCCGCCATTTGAAATAGCTAAATTTCCATGCTTTGCTTCCATTTACTTTACATCTGTTTCTCATTCATAACAAAAAAAAAGCGGCTTAACAAATCTCCTATCCATCTTATCATCTCTTCTCTGCATCTATCAAAGTGACTTTTTTACGTATTCTTAAAGATGACAGTTGTCAATCCGCCACAGCTAACCACCAAAGCGAAGTATTATTAACTGAAACACTGTTGACAATGACGAAATGCGGTTGCAAAGAAATGACTGCTCTCGTATCCACTTGAAGCAGGGATGGCTGATGATTATGATGATGGTCATGTTGACGTTGATGATCCGCCCCGGTGACGTTAAAGCGCAGTAATCCATCCTAGCTAAACAGCAGTCGCTGAATGTTGAAGTGTCCAACTGTCTAGTTTACCGCCAACCAAGGGTGTTGCCTGTCATTTTATTGGGGGATTTTTATTGTTTTTATTGTTGGTTTGACAAACGTGATTTTTATTTCTTCTTCCATGGAATGCCGCCCTGGTATGCCATGAATTTGAGACAATCGTGCCTGCCAGCGTGTTCAGTAAATCTTCATTTCCATTCGGGGGAATTCAAATTGAAACAATGGATTCCGGGAAGTCTATGACTGTTGTGTAATACCTGTAATGTGGCTTAAGAGAAAAATGTGAAGATGTACTTAGTTCAGAGCTAAGCAAAATAATGTAAAGATATTGTTTAAGAGAAAATTAAAATTGTATTTTTATTATATTTTACAATTTGTTATTTTTGTTATTTCAGTAATTTATAAAGAATTAAATCCCATTAAAATAGATAGCCATCGATTAGTTAGTTGTTTAAGAAAATGGCCGCTTGTCTTGGAATACCTTCTTACTCAGCTTTGCCTTTGTTCATATTTCTCTCGAGGGAGTCTCTCTATATCTCTCTCTTTCACATTGGTCACTACGAGATAGTTGAATTGTAATAAATACCGGATTAACTAATCTCAACACGCGAACTTTAAAAGAAAAATGAGATCTTCTGCCGTTCTTTTTGTGGATAGAGAATTGAAAAAGACTTTCAGAAGCTTTGCTATGAATACCTTGAACACCTTCTAAAGTTATTTTATGAACGGAAGAGCTTCTTAAATTCTTCCAGGGACAGATGATCTTCCAAAGCTTGTCTAAGGGCATGAAATCGTAAAAAAGGCCTTCGGTATTTAATATAATCCTTGAGGCTCTTTATACCCTACAACACTATGTGTTGGGGGTATTATAAGTTTGATTGGGCCATAAATTATGTAACACCTCGAAATATTGGTTTCCCATATAGGAAAGTATATATGGATCTTCCTAGCTCGCCGAGCTGAGTCGATCTAGCTATGTATGTCCGTCCGTCCGTCTGTCCGTCTGTCCATGTTAATTTGTAATCACTCTACAGGTCGCAATTATGGCCCGATCCTAACGAAATTTAGGGGGGGAAATTGGGGTTAGGGTCAGAATAGAACCCTATTTCTTTTGGAGATGATCGTCAAATGTTTAGGGGTTGAAATGGACCAAATACTGAAAAACTGTCGGATTTTGCAGTAGCTATACAGGTCGCAATTATAGACCAATCGACGCGGAATTTCGCATGTAGCTAGAGTTTAGGGCGGGGAAGAAGCCTACCAATTTGGGTGGTCATCGGATAATATTTAGCGGGTAAAATAGACCATATATTTTTTGTTGAAAAAATTCAAAATTTTTCATTAAACCGCGAATATTTTAAATCCCGGCGAAATCACAAGGCCATGACAAGGTTACTTCTGATCTTTACATTGATATTAACATCCAACAAAACGGATATATAGCAAAATATGTGCGATATATATGTTTATCAAAGAAGATATGCTTGAAATATCTCATATATGTCGAGAACGGCTGAATTGATTTCGACAGTTCTCATTAATTCAGAATGGCCTCTTGGCAGGAAGCAAAAAACGTCTAAAAAAATCGCATAGAAATATCTCTCTAAAGATGAAAATATTGATTTTGTAACATTTTCTCATATTTTTTCAATTTTGTCATATTTTTGGCATATTTTCATTTTGAATTAAACATTTGGTAATATTTCTACAGCTAACAAAACTAAGTAGTTAGGATATCAGGATATCATATACAGATCGCATTTATGGCCCGATTCTTACGAAATTTGGCATGGGGATAAGATGAGGGTCAGAATAGAAGCCTACTCTTTTTGGAGATGATCGCCATATATTTAGGGGTTGAAATGGACCAAAAAACTGCAAAATTGTCAGCAGGTCGTAATTATGGGGGTTACCGGACATTGCAAAAGCCAAGCAATTTTGGATGGCCATCCAAAAATATTCAATTTGTAAAGGAGTTTGCCAACTTTGTAGACAAAATACGAAAATGTCCATTCCAGTGACATTTTGGAGAATTGACAAATACAGGAAAGACGCACTTCTGACTATTTCGTTAACGCTGATTTCGTTGAAGGATATAGTCAAATGTCTGTATCTCATACAGATGCGTTTCAGTCAAAAACCAATAATGAATGTTAATCTTTTGCCACTTCTGAGAGATTATAGGTCTTTGGGAAATATTGGTTCCAGATCTAGGAAGACCATTTACTTGCAACATCTACCAATAAATTGGAAATTAGCAAATTAGTTTAAGTTGCTATTATTCGAAAATCAGAGAACGAAACTTGATGGTTTTCTTTTATTATTTGTCACAACATCTTGTGCAATTCTTTCGAGTATCTCGCCTATATAAACTGTATTGTTTATTATAGTGTTGTAGGGTATTCAACGGTCGACCCCGCTCGACTGTAGCCTTTGCTTACTTGTTTTAGATATAAAGATCTATTATGAAATTTCTTTTGAGCTCTTTTATAGACAAAGCCCCTTCTGATGCTTTTTTTATATACCGTACATCTTCATCTAATTTTTTAGAAATATGTAATAAACTGTCAAAAGCTCTTCGAGATTTAGGGAGCCTTCTAATGCTCTCTGAGAGCCTTCATCGACAGAAAAGCTCCTCTTCCAAAGCTCTTCTATAAGTCGAGGATCTTTCGGAGCTCTTCTATGGGTAAATGATTTTTCGAAGCACTTATAGAGTAAGTGTACCAGTAGTCGTCACTTTTAGGATTTTCGCGTTTTTAATCGCTCATCATTCTGAGTGGAACTTTTCAATTATTACAAAGTTAATTTATTCAGATTCGAAATTTTGTATAGTTTTTGCAATAATAAATAAAGTTTTAATAACTTTTTATTAAATTGCCTAAGTTCGGCATGTCCCAGTAGTCGGCACTTTTATTTATTTTTTTTTTTTACTTCAAATATATTGTCAGCTATCTTTGTGTAAAATTTCGCTAAGAAAAGATGATTTATTCTAATAAAAATTAAATTTTTGTCTGTGAAGGTCCTCAATAACCCATATTCTTAAGAAAAGTACAATAAAGACGTCGAATCAGTTTAACTAAACAAAAATATTATATTTTAATGAATTAATTTATTATTATTATTATTATTATTATTATTAATTATTCTTACAAAAAAATGGTATGCCGACTATTGAAACATGCTATACCGACAATTAGCAAGTGGTGCAAAAAGTCATTGTTAGGCAAATTTGTAGTTTTATTAAAACAATGACTTTTTGCACCACTTGCTAATTGTCGGTATAGCATGTTTCAATAGTCGGCATACCATTTTTTTGTAAGAATAATTAATAATAATAATAATAAATTAATTCATTAAAATATAATATTTTTGTTTAGTTAAACTGATTCGACGTCTTTATTGTACTTTTCTTAAGAATATGGGTTATTGAGGACCTTCACAGACAAAAATTTAATTTTTATTAGAATAAATCATCTTTTCTTAGCGAAATTTTACACAAAGATAGCTGACAATATATTTGAAGTAAAAAAAATAAATAAAAAGTGCCGACTACTGGGACATGCCGAACTTAGGCACACTTACCCTATATACTTATATATATATGGAAGACCTACTAGAACTCTACTCTGGATAAACGAAGTTTTGAAGCTCTTTTGTATTCGAAGATCTTTTGAAGCCTTTCTTATGGCTTGAAGATATTGTAAAGCTTTTTTGAGTAGAAGATCTTTTAAAGCTTCTCTAGAGAAAGTAGACCCTTTGTATTCCTTTTATGCATAGAATATTTTCTATGTCCAAATATCTTCCATCTATCTTCGTCAAAAGCTCTTCGAAATTTAATTAAATCAAAATCGAATGCTTTCTGAAGGCCATTTTTTGTGGGTTTTTGTGGCTTTATGACTTTTCTATGAAAAAAACGATGTTCTAAAGCTCTTCTGCTATTTTATGGCTTTTAAAGCTCCTCTATTGATAAAATACTTTTGTAGTTCTTTTATGGATAGAATATTTTTTGAAAGCTCTTCTATGGTCAGAAGATCTTCTCAAGTTCATTCTGTACCTCTTCTATGCTAAGAAGGCCTTGTATGTCTAGATAACCTTTTAAAGTTCATATATGGCTGAAAACCACTTCTTTTATATAGATGGATAAACTTCTAAATAGGAGACCTTCAGAACTTCGAAAGCTTTTCTAAAAATAAAAGGAATTTGCACGCAATTCAGAGCTTTTCTATTAATAAAGTTGTTTGGTAGAGACATTTTGGTTGATAGAAAACCTTCTGGATATCTTTGTCTAAAAAAGTCCTTGTAGAGCTCTTTTGCGAATAATTGACCTTTCGAAATGTTGCTCGTCTTTTGAAGGCCTTCTATAATCAAATCTGAAGATCTTAAATGAGTAGACGACTTTCTAAATATCTTCCGAAGCTTATCATTTGTAAAAACTAAAGCTTTTCTACGAATAGAAAACCATTTGAGAAGCATCTATGTCATCTGAAATTCTGAGGTTCCTTTTAAAGTTAGAAGTGGTTTGGAGCTTTTCTGTTAAAACAAATGCTTTCAGAATCTCTTCTAAAGACAGAAGATTTTCTTTAGTTTTTCTTTTAGATGGAAGAAGCAAGTATATAGAATATTATCAGTATCCCTTGCGGATAGAAGATACTCTTAAGTTCTTCCAGAAGTAGAGGCATTCTGAAGTTCTTCTGAAGATCTTATGATGGCATTCTGTTACTAGAAGATTTTTTAGATCCTTTGTCTGGCTTTCAGTGGTCTTCTATGATTTCTATAAGAATGCCTTCTAAAGCTCTACCAGGCGCATTAGGCCTTCCAAAACTCTCATATATTTAAAAAGCCAAGTAAAAAGCTCTTCCTAAAGCTCTACTAGGTCTAGGGTAGAAATACTTATAAAATTATTTTTATGGTAGAAAACCTACGGAAGCTTTCAAACCGATAAAGATCGTTTCAAAGCTCTTCTATGGATAAACAGAAGATCCTCTAAAGCTAAATATAAGAACTTCGGAATCTTATATTATATTACTTCTATAAGAATTCCTTCTAAACCTTTACCATGCATATAAGGCCTTCTAAAGCTTTTCTATATATTTAATAACCATGAAGTTCATGAAATGATAAATACCATCCAATTCTATTCGAATTTTTCAAATCCCAATATTTTCTTTCAAGACAAGATCTGCTGAGAAAATACGATATATCGGTCCACTTTGATTACCATGCAGCTCATAAAAGCGAAATTAACATTCGATTCCATTCAGACTTGGTACATTTCAAGACTTCTATCTAAAAAAAACCCACTCACAACCTCTTCATAAAGTTCTACTATAGGTAGAAAACTTTATAAAGTTATTTTTATGGTAGGGAAACCTTCGGAAGCTTTCCAAGTTTATAAAGACCGTTCGAAAACTCATCTATGTATAAACAGAAGATCCTCAGAAGCTAAAGTAAGAATTTCGGAATTTTATATCCTGAAAGGAGAAAATTCGAGCAATGCAAAAATCGTTTATCAAATAAGTCGGTAACTTGTAAACAAGTCATCAGGCTTAATCTTGATTCGCCACATTTGTAAATTTATGGCCTTGGGAATAATTAAGAAAAAAAAAATCGAAAATGAGTTTTGTAAAGAAACAAGTCTTTAATAACGAGACCAAAAAATACGCATTTATTTGCGGTCTTTTGTTAATTTTTTTTTTTGGTAATCTGCGACTACAGTCGCTTGGGTCAACAACCGAACTGTCTAAAGCGCTGAGAAAGTAATTCTGCAAATGCATTGGTATTGGTATTCAAATGCAAATTATAATGATAATCGGACCGTATGAGTAAGGTAGAGGGATTTCAGGTGGGATTTCTTCAAAATTATCCCAATTTTCAAAATGGACCATACGAGTATTTTTCAATGCAAACGCATTGTCTTGGTATTCAAATGTAAATTATGATAATAATCGTCAACAATTTTTGCGTCAAACAAATTATGAAATCCCTGGGGATATTTTTTTCAAATTTGTCTCATTCCTTAAAACCAAAAAAAGACTGCAATAAAATCAAGAAATTAATGTTCAAATTTACCTTGATATTTTCTTATTTTTCTCATTTGCATTAATGACCAGATCAGTGTAGGTGTGTGGGTATTAAGAACCGTCTTCCACAAATTAAGAAGACCACCTGAAAAAAGAATAAAAGAAACTCAAAAAACAAACTCCACACTCTTTGGTACGGCCAATGAAAATGAAAACGAATCTTGTTTTGCGATGGTGGGCTGTTATTGCTTCTTCTTCACCATCTTTGTTTGACGCTTCTTGTTTTTGTTGTTTTCTTGGGTCCACATTAACATTTGGTTAATGTTGACGTTATTCATTTACACTCGGGACGGCTGTGCTGTGCATTCAGTTCTGAAGATAAAAGTAAATAAATTTAAATTTTCGGTTATTTTGTGGTTTTGTGGCGTTTTAAAGATTTACGTATTTCATTCGATTGTGGTTGTTGTTGGTATTTTGAAGAATTTCGTTGTTGGTCTTCGAAAAACATTAACCTTGAATTTGTGTTAACAAATTTCGTCTAATATCTTTGGGTAAGAAGTTAGGTTGCGTGAGGGAGAGAGAGCAGAGAAAAAAGTTCTTTGTTTGTCCAAAAATATCGCAAGAACGAATTATCAGTTGGCCAGTTTGGCCAAGTCATCTAAATAAAGTTAGAAATAATTTTGAAAATTTTTGAGTTGGCGTATGGGGTGAAGAGAGGTGTTGAGTGTGAGAATCTGGTCACGATCTTTTGCTAATGAATTATTTAGAACTTCTTTTGAATCGATGGTGCATAGGTTTCATTTATAAAAAATATATGAAATTGATTTTTTTTCCAAGAAACGGATTTATGGATGGATGTTTACGTTGAAACATAAGTGAGACTTATTCACAGATTGACGGATTATACTGGTCTACACAAAAAATAATAACAGGAAAAATATAGTAAACAAATATTAGTATTGGAAATTGTGACCCTTTGTGGGTGAGGTACCAGAAGGGGTTGACAGATATAAATCATCTTCACAACAGATCTTACTTAAGCAAAAATATTTCGGTGTGTGAAATTTGAAGGTGATTTGCATAGATGGATGTTGTGGAGTGCATATTGCGCATGTGAGGAACTTTAACACCTAATCGGATGAAACATATATATAGGAGCTATTGCCATATCTGAACCGATTTTCACCAAAATTTGTAGCACTTGCTTCTGGGCTAAATTGCTAGTCTGAATTGCTAAAATTCAGTTCATTTATTCTTCTATTGGTGCACAATAAACCTGATATTGAATAAAGATATATATGGGAGCTATATCCAAATCTGATCCGATCTCGATAAAATTTGACAGAGGTATTCCTTCCTGTATCTGATATCTGGTATAAAATATTATTCTTGTGGATTGTATATTACGATTATGAGGGACTTAAATAACAAATCGTATAAAACATACAGGGTGAGATAAAAAAGACAAGCAAAAAAGTCAAACGCCATCATTTTTATATTTTTTTCAAACGCCATCATTTTTAAATGTTATTGAATGAAGGCAAAAAATGTCGGAAATAACATCAAATTTTAGAATAAGTTTATATTTGTTTGAATTGGTCACCTTTCGCACGATCTATGGCCTTCAAGCGGCCAATGAAACCATCACACGATGCCCGAATGTTCCTCTGCGGTATTTTGGCCCATTTCCGGCGAAGTGCTTGCTTGAGGTGATCGACACTTTGGTATTTTTTAGTGCCAACCTAGCTTTCCAAAATATTCCAGACACAATAATCCAACGGATTGGTATCCGGAGATTCTGGAAATAAAGTGAGGAACCACATTTTATAACCATTCTTGGGTGGCTCGTGCTGAGTGCGATGGTGCTGAGTCCTGTTGGAATGTCCAAGGTCTGCGGCCAAAATGTTTGCGTGCCCAAGGCTTTAATACACCCTCCAGAATATTTTCGCGATAATATTCGGCATTTATTTTGATGCCACATTCGATTAACACGAGCGGAAAGCGACCGTCAGCTTTTATGGCGGGCCACACCATCACCATGGCCAGCGCTTGAGTTCTGGTGCCCAACCGAAGGTGCACATTTTCAGCCGACCTCTTTGGCAAGTAAACATGAACATTTTGTTTGTTTACAAACTGCTGGACAAAGAATGTTTTCTCATCGGAGACGGAGAAACCCAAATTCGGCAGTTCACCACTTTCGGCCAAGCGAAGCAACACTTTAGCTCTTTTGAGTCTATTTTCTTTCTGTTGCGGTGCACCTTATGGAATTTCAATGACCTTACCGCGAGCTCATTTTTCAATTTTTGCCAAATGGAATATTGCGATATGTTCAGCTCACGAGCCATTTTTTCGGTCACTGCGACGCGGGTTTTGATCAAGTCGCTTCTTTACTTTTCGAACCATTTCTGCAGATGTTGCTTTTTTCTTTCGTCCATCTCCTTGACGTCGGGCTACGCTACCAGTATCACGGTAACGAGCGATGGTACGAGACACAAAAGAGTTATTCACATTTAAATGCTGGAGTGCTCTAACGATAGCCACTTGTGGTTTTCCAGCCAAATATAAAGAAATCACACTATCACGCTTGAATTCCATCACGAATAACTTTTTTTCTGGAAAATATTCACCAAAATGCTTTTGTACGCTTGTAAACAATATAATGAGCTGTCACTGGAATAATTTTAACAGCTGTCGGACTAGTGGATTAGAAATGACAGCAGTCTGAAGTTAGTTGCAGTTTTTTCATTTCATCCTGAATATGGAGGCTTTATCTAAATTTAAACCGATTCTCACCAATATCAATAGGGTTTGTCCTTTGGTCAAATACATATTGTTTTCATCTCGATCGGATAACAAATGCGACCTGCATTATGTTCACATAAATACATGGACAGACGGACGGACGGACAGACGGACTAAAATGCTAAAATCTACTCTGAAATTGTTTCTAAGGAGCTCCTCAAAAGTAACTATGGATCTATCTCGCTTTTTTCTTCATGTTCAAACAAATGCACAAAGACATAATACCCTTACCACTATGTGGTGTACCCTGATGAATATGGTATAATTGATAAACATTGGCCCCACCTACTTCTGCTGCTTTTCGCTACTTCACCCAAATCAATATTCTTCAATAAAGAAAAACATCCTTTGATTGATATTACTTCTCAAATCATGTTCTTGTTAATTAAGATAATATCCTTGCACCTCTCCGTTTCATCACTCTGAACCCTGAATTCTGAACACCATTTTATCTCTTGACAAAATGCAAATTTACACATTTTTCAAAATTGCCAATTCGATTTACGCCGCTACAAATGGCCACAAATGGAATGAAAATTGGATTTTAAATTGAGTGAGAATACATATTTGCTAAACCTTTTACCCCGTTTCCGAACGAAGTCAAACAGCAGCAGCAGCAGCAACAACAACAACAAATAGCGATAATCATCACATGACGTAATATCGCCGGTGTTTGCTTTAGCATTTGCAAATATGGGCCACCATAATGGCGAGGGTGGCCAAGGAGTGGAAGAGGGGGGAGGGCACTCCAACTATGAAATACGAATGTGCGCTGCATTAGCAATCACTCGAAACGCCCAAATTTAAACAAAACTTCTGTGTGCCCATTTGCAGTTCGACCGTCTGACCGACCCTGCGTCAGTCGGTCCATGCGTCTGCCGGTGGTGCATTAACATAATATTATTCACTTTATGCAGTTAGTTATGTTTGTCTGCACTTATGGTTCGTCTGTTTGTGTGGCTGTCTGTCCACTCGTTCGTTTGCTTCTAATGCACAAAGCATGTCATTCAGATTCCTCCACCAAACAAATGGTTCGAGTCGAAGATGCCAGGGTGCCTTGCATTAACGAACAAACAAACAAATTACAATTTCTCGCAAAATATGTACGTTTGTGTGCGGATGCAGAGCCCAGCGAAAACGTGCGAATACATAAGGCGAGCATCAACCATTCATTCAGATTCAGTTGTAAGTAATTGAAGTCATTCTTAGGTTGCATGTGTGAATAGACTCATATGGGGTTCTACATCATATAATGAGTTATTCCTACAAGTTACAAATGTAAATTTAATAAAACGAGCTCGAGGTCTTTGTTGTTGTTTAATTATTTATTATTTTCGATATTTCGTCCTCCAACGGAAGACATCATCAGGAACAATACTGTTTAAACATATAACAAAATTTTACAAAATATCGCCAAGCTTCGACGCCGACCTTGTGTTGAGTGACAAAACAGATGGCAACAACACAAGGTCGGCGTCGAAGCTTGGCGATATTTTGTAAAATTTTGTTATATGTTTAAACAGTATTGTTCCTGATGATGTCTTCCGTTGGAGGACGAAATATCGAAAATAATAAATAATTAAACAACAACAAAGACCTCGAGCTCGTTTTTTATTAAATTTACATTTGTAACAATATATAATAAAGGTCGAATTAAATATCTAAAAGTCAAATAATTATTCCTATAAGTTTAAAAGGAAAAGTAACATAATTTTACCTTACCATGTAATGAGTTAGGGAGAGTATAACGCAAAGCTGGTTCGAAAATACAAAACTTTTAACGATGTACATACATGTCGTAAAACAAAAAAATATTTCGGTAACAGTGACTGAGTACATAGTGTGTCCATGCACCTATAAGAAGATCGTAAGTTCAACCCCTCTACAAAAAAAAAAAAAATAAAATAAAAAAAAAAAAATAAATAAATGAAATAATCAACTGCATTTTTCGAACTTGTTAACTGGTTATTGGTTGCAGTTTGGAAAGTTCTTGTTTCCTGCGATATGCTCATGTAAAAATTAAGAGTTAGGATGCTGTAGTGTAAGTAATTACTTGTAATTAATAAACCCATTATTTGGTAATGAGTATTATTATTGGATTGAATAGTTCTTTTAAACCCTCAGCCATATGGCTAGAGAGGGTATAATATGGACAATACGTGCCTCATCGAAATTACGGTTTTAAGCCCTATTTCTGTTTAAACCAAATCCGTTTCAGGTCATTTGGAGTTGATGTAAGAGTGACCGTCTGGGTGGCTGGTGCGCACGATAATTCTCGAAGGGACTATCCGATTTGATGGAAATGGACAAATACTTGGTACATCGTAAAATTATTATCAAACTTAGATCAAGTTCGGAGATGGGCAATATCGGTCCACTCCTTCTGGTACCTCCTCCACAAAAGGCCAAAATTTTCGATTTTTTTATGTACAGAAAGAGAAAGGATTATTCGATTTTGCTTCAACTTTACATCTCCTAATATATTCATCTGTGCTAGTTCAAATGCGAAAATGGACAATATCGGCCCACTCTATGAAGTACCTCCACATTTTTTTGTAATAGACCATAAATAACCCTTGGTGATTCGCGTAAAAGTTTCTGCCAAAATATTCCTGGTTATCAGCAATATTGTCGAAGACACTCTGTACTTAAATTGGACTTAAGGACTCTTATTCCGTATCATTTGATACGGCCAAAACGTGCCTTATCGAAATATCGACTTAAGGCTCCATGGCTCTTTGAACCAAATCCGTTTCAGGACATTTGAAGTCGATCTAGCGATCCACGATAACTCTCGAAGGGAGTTTCCGATTTGATCCAAACTTGGTACATCGTAATATTATTGTCAAAATTAGATCAAGTTCGGAGATGGGCAATATCGGTCCACTCCTTCTGGTATCTCCCACACCAAAGGTCAACATTTTCAGAGAAAAAATATTTCCTTATTAAACAAGATAACTTTGGCCCCCTCAAATACCTCCCCCACAAAGGATCAAAATGTCGAATAATTACTCTTGTCAAATGTAAGACAAGAGTCCTATTATCAAATTTGGCACATTCTCATATTTCTATCGATACAAGATCTGATGTGAAGATGGAGTATATCGGACCACCGTTTTTAGTACCTCCCCCATAACAGGTTAAATTTTTTATTAACCATGAAGCTCATAAACCTCGACATGAGCAGCCGATTCCTTTCAAACTCGGCACATCCCAATATTCTATCAACACAAGTTCTGATGTGAAGGTGGAATATATCGGATTCTTTCTGGTACCTTCCACACATAGGGTCAAATAATCAAAACGTTAATAGAATGCCGATCGAGCATCCGATTCTTTTAAAATTTCATACATCCTAATATTTCTACTAACAAAAGATCTGATGTGAAGATGGGATGTATCGGACCTCTCATTCTGGTACCATGAAGCTCATAAAACGATAAATACCATCTAATTCTATTCATATTTTTCACATCCCAATATTTCCTTTCAAGACAAGATCTGATGAGAAGATACGATATATCGGTCCACTGCTTCTGGTACCTCCATCACAAAGGGTCAACACTTTGATTACCCATGCAGCTCATAAAACGCGAAAATAACATCCGATTCCATTTAGACTTGGTAAATCTCAATACTTCCATCAAGCCAAGATCTGTTATAAAGATAATGGAGATCGGACCATTTCTTCAGGTACCTCCCCCACATAGTGTTCAAGATTTTGAAAAATAAAACGCTCAAAGAAACAAAAGATGAAAAAACTTCAAACAAGTCGACGGAAGAAAACAGCAACATCACAAGAAATGGTTCGAAAAGTAAAGAAGCGACTTGATCGAATAAAGAAGCGACTTGATCGCAGTGGTTGAAAAATGGCTCGTGAGCTGAAATATCGCAATATTCCGTTCGGCAAATATTGAAAAATGAGCTCGGGGTAAAGCCATTAAAATTGCAAAAGGTGCAAGAACTTACACCGCAACATAAAGAAAATAGACTCAAAAGGACCTAAAGAGTTCCTTCGCTTGGCCGAAAGTGGTGAAATGCCGAATTTGGTTTTCACCGTCTCCGATGAGAAAACATTCGTGTTCAGCAGTTTGTAAACAAACAAAATTGTCGTGTTTACTTGCCAAAGAGACCAGCTGAAAATGTGCACCTTCGGTTGGCCACCAGAACTCAAGTGCCGGCCATGGTGATGGTGTGGGCCGCCATAACAGCCGATGGTCGCTCTTCGCTCGTATTAATCGACCATGGCATCAGAATAAATGCCGAATATTATCGCGAAAATATTCTGGAGGGTGTATTAAAACCTTGGACACGCAAATATTTTGGCCGCGCCACTCAAGAATGGTTACAAAATGAGGTTCCTCGCTTCATTTCCAGCGTACAATGGCCACCGGATTCCAATTGTTGGACTATTGTGCCTGGAGTATTTTGGAAAGCAAGATTGCCACTAAAAAATACCCAAGTGTCGATCACCTCAAGCAAGCGCTTCGCCGGGAATAGGGCAAAATACCACAGAACAACGCTCGGGCAGCGTGTGAGGGTTTCATTGGCCGTTTGAAGGACATAATTCGTTTCAAAGGTAACCAATTCGAACAAATCTAAACTTATTCTAAAATGTTATGCTATTCCGAGATTTTTTGCTTTTATTCAACAAAATTAAAAAAAAAATGTAAAAATTATGGCGTTTGACTTTGTTTCAGTGTTTTTAGCTCACCCTGTATATCTGCGAACCCCTTCTGGTACCTCGCCCACAAAGGGTCTCAATTTTCAATACTTTTATTGTCAAAAATTCCGAAAAAAGTCATCGATTCTTTACAACTTGCCATATCTAATATTTCTCTCAACCAGAAACCTGACATAAATACGGATTTTATGATTTCGAATAAATTGGATATAAATGTTCAGTTGTCTTGTAATATTGCCAATACCAATATTTGTATCTGTATTAGATGAAGTATGAAAATGGATTATATCTGGTACCTCAGGCACATTAATTATCATATATTTCATATAAAGGGAAGGAAGCAGTCGATATAGTCTAAAGCTGGCACGTCGCAATATTCATATCATATTTATTTAGGTCCGATACGAAATGGACAATATTGGCACATTCCTTCGGAACCTACCCCATACAGGGTCAAGAGTTTGAATATTCATAACAGAAGTCAAAATATTTTTAAATATTCAAAAATTGGCTGAGGGTATACATTTGTTGGCAAAACTAACTGACACTTTTAACTCCTTTAAATAAAAATTAGCAAAATTGTTTCATGTTGTTTCATTGAATTTTAAAAAGTCACCGACATTTTCCATGGAACGACCCACACAGCCGCTTATGCCTCCGATAGCATCATAGAATTGAAACCGATCTCTATGTTTCGAAAAGTAGCAAAACAGACCTTCTAGTCTATTTATTTTAGAAAACAACAGCAACACAAAAATCCATAAACATCTTGAAAATATTAGCAAAATATTGGCAAAGTCGTAATGTTTGCGGCCCAACGATTTCGCATTTATTAAGATGGCTTCGCATTTTGCAATGCATTGCAACCGATCGAAGGAATCCGATCTAAAACATTGTTATATTTATTTGAATGTGAAAAAAACTGCACTATGCCAATCGCCCTCCTTAGTGTAATCGATGACCTTCTAGAGCTTGTTTCGTTTGCTTCTAAATATGTTTCTTATCAAAACAGCAACAATAGCAAAAATAACAAATTAATGAGATTTAATCAGTAAATTGTGTAATTTTTCAGATCATCGGTGATTGAATGGCAAAACAAATAGAGGTTGCAAAATAATAACATAAAAATAGCAAATGATTCTATAGTCGGTTACAGATATTGTAATGATATTTTCTAGTGGCGGAGGAAATGTTGGAGGATATTTTTGATATTAATGAGATTTTTTCCGCCTTCAGATACACTAACCCAAAACCATTACTACAAATTAAGTATTTTTGCTACATCAAAGTAAAGGTCATGTTTGTCTGTATAAACCTTAACCCCTGAAATAAATCCAAACAAGTGAAAAAGCATTAAGTCGGCTTGGTCGCCATCTGGCCGGAATGTGCAAATTTTCCAAAAAAAAAAAAAAAAAAATACTGATAAAATTATTACGGACATCGCTAAGTCAGCATTTTCTAATTCGGGGTGTTACAAACGGAATGACAAACTTAATACACCTTCCATAATACGGTGGAGGGTATAAAAATACTGAAATATTCCTATAACATTTCCAATGCAAAATAACCAAGTAATGGGTAACGGATCCGGTTTCGATTCTCGGCATGACTTAACAAACAAAAATAGATTATAAAAGACGAAGAATTACAATCATTAATAGCAATTAAGCTTCGTAATAGTAACCCAGTACATATTGTACTCTTATACCACTCAGAAGGTTGCAAGCTCCATCAGGCAAATAAACCAATAAAACAAAGAAGTAAAATCGCGTTAAGTTCGGGCGGGACAAATTTTTATCCCTCCATCATGAGGTGAAGAAAACATTTAAAAAGAAAAGAATCGGTATTGATTTTAGCAAGTGAAAATCGGTCGGTTGAAAAAAAAAAAATAAATAAAAATGTCGTAAAGTTGATGGTGCCGGTTTCCTGGTATAGCGGTAAGAAAATGGAAAAATCTGCTAAAATCAACAAAATATCAAACAGTTAGAGATACCGCCTCAGGAGAAGGAGTGAGCCGATATATTCCATATTCGTGCCAGATCACTTGTTGAGAGAAATATTTAGATATACCAAGTTCGAATAGAATCGCTGTCTTTTTTCCCGCAATTTATGAGACATAATTATTGAACCTTTGTGGGAGAGGTACCAGAAGGGATAGGTTCACGCCAAATCTTTAGTTAACAAAAATATTTGGATGTACGAGATATGAAGAGAATCAGATGCTGTTTTCGCATTTTATGACAATTTTAGTTATTCAAAATGTTGACCCCTTTGTGGGGAAGGTACTGGAAGAAGGGGACCCATTTCTATTATTATCACGCTAGATCTTCTGTTATTAAAAACATTGGAAAGAGTGTAAATACAGGAGAATCGGAAGCATAATTAGCATTTTATGAGAGATATAATTAGAAAGAGTGCGCCGATATCCATTATCTTCACGCCAGATCATGTTTTGATAGACATATTGATCTATGCCGAGTTTGATAATAATCGGATGTTTATTTCGTGTTTTATGAGCGTTGTGAAGGAAGTAGCAGAAGGAGTGGTCCGATATATCCCATTTTCATATGAGACGGAGAATTGTTTGAAATATTGTGATGTGTGGTAATTTGATGACTATCGGACTTTCATTTCACTTTTATAAGAGTTATAATTATTCTAAATTTTGACCCTTTGTGGGGGAGGTATTTGATGAAGTATTGTCCATTTTACACTTGACCTAGCGCTGACAAAATATTGGGATTTGTAAAGTTTGCCCTTTCTCTCGAATGACCCTTTCTCATTCTATGAGGTAAATTATGTTAAGTTTCGACTTCTATGGGGGAGGTACCAGAAGGAGTGGATCAATATTGTCCATTTCCGAACTCGGTCTAAGCTTGATAATAATATAACGATGTACCAAGTTTGCACTTAAACGGATATTCCTTCGAGAAATATCGTACGCACCAGCAACACGGGCGGACGGACCCGACTGATACCTCTAAATCGACTCTAAATGTCATGACTCTTAATGTCCTAGGGTCTAAACCCGTAAACAATATATACCGTCTTCAGGCATACGGCTGAAGCTATTTTGAGCCCTTTCAGGAATTGCGAGGATAATGTTCAATTAGTCGACGATTGAAAAAAACGAGAACTCTGTTGAATGGTCGACGGGGACTGTGGTGAATGGTAGTGGAGATCACGATGTTGTTGTTACTGATGATCCGAGGATAATTAGTTAAGGTCCTCAGGGACTATGATGATAACGTTGGGATGTAGACGATTGCGTTGCTATATATCCGCTTATCACCGGTCTGGCCACGTAAAACAGGACACGTTGAACCGGCTGCTACATCCGACTGACACCAAACGAGCCGGACACTTATTTTAATGAGGTTCATTCTTGAGATAAAGAAAAAACACCATTCAAAATTTCATCTCAATCGGACAGGCTTGCTTGAGGTGATCGACACTGGGTATTTTTTAGTGCCAACCTTGCTTTCCAAATACTCCAGGCACAATAGTCCTACGGATTGGTATCCAGAGATTTTGGTGGCCATTTTGCGATGGTGCTGATCCTGTTGGAATGTTCAAGGTCTGAGGCCAAAATGTTTGCGTGCCCAAAGCTTTTAATACACCTTCCAGAATATTTTCGCGATAATATTCGGCATTTATTCTGATGCAACGGTCGATTAAACGAAGCGCAGAGCACCATCGGCAGTTATGGCCGCCCACACCATCACTATGTCCGGCGCTTGATTTCTGGTGGCCAACCGAAGGTGCAAAATTTTAGCTGACCCCTTTTGGAAAGTAAACACGCTCATTTTGTTTGCTTACAACTGCTGGACAACGAATGTTTTCTTTGGAATTTCTATGGCTCGGGGTAGCTCATTTTTTAACATTTACCTAATGGAATATTGCGATATGTTCAGCTCTCAAGCCATTTTTCGGCCACTGCGACACGGGTTTCGATCAAGTCGCTTCTTTACTTTTCTAACGATTCTGCTGATGTTGCTTTATTCTTCCGTCCACTTCCTTGATGTCTCGCTACGCTACCAGTATCGCGGTAACGAGCGATGGTACAAGACACAAAAGATTTATTCACATTTAATTGTTGGAGTGTTCTGTTCTGATAGCCACTTGTTGTTTTCCAGCCAAATATAAAGAAATCACACTATCACACTTGTATTCCATCACGGATAAGTTTTTTTTTCTGGAATGTTCTAACCAAAATTCTTTTGTACGCTTGTAAACAATATAGTGAGCTGTCACTGGAATAATTTAACAGCTGTCGGACGAGTGGCCTAGAAATGACAGCAGGCTGAAGTTGGTTGCAGTTTTTTCATCTTACCCTGTAAAAATGAAATCGTGCGGAATATGAATGGGAGCTATATATATATAACCACTTTAAATAAGGATCATTCATGAGACAAACTTTGAAGCATACAATCTCCAATTTTCAAGCAGGGAAAGAAAATACCTTTGTTATCGTAAATTTACGATATTGAAATAATCTGCTGTCATCATACCTTGCAATCATTGCAGCTGTTAAAGTGTTGTAATTAAAAATCGGTGTCTGCCGAAAGCGAGATTTTACGGACGATATTGAGATGAAAAATGAGTTGCGGCAAATATGAAATTTAAGAATGACTGGCTTAAATTGGGTCTGCTTTGATGGCTGCCTGCATGCCTGGTTGGTTGTATGGTTGCTTGTGGAATTTATTATCAAGTGTTAAATCTTTGTCATTCTGGAGCAGAATGCCATTAAGAAATTTTATGATTTAAATGCCCAGAAGTCATTAGGAAATTTTAAAAGAGGTTATTAACTAAGGAATGTATATTTAACTATTCCCAGATTTTATAAAAGTTTTAAGCTAAGCCCCTAAATTCCAATACTGTAATGTCCTATTATTTTTATAAATAATATGTTCATGTTGATAGGTGCAGAACTCAAAGAGATATAGCCTTTAGACTTGGATTTTGATATAAAACAGCACTTAAATAATTCATATATTATTATATACTCCTTTTAATTATATACTCTTTTAATTCGGAAGGACAAATTTCAATAGATAACTTCAAATGCCTTTTATTCAAAGGTGTATTTTTTAGATGCGACTCTGTTAGAGTAAATGAGCGATGTGTTCTTTTTAATACCCGTTTTTTCCTTGGAACTCTTAAACGCTGTTATTGCATATGAAGTTGTTGTTGTTTTCAATTAAAAAAAAAAAAAACATTTAAACTTGTGAAGGGTATTTAAATTGAAATAATCATTTCAGAAGGTTATTAAGAACGCGCCTCTCTCTCCCTCTCACCCCTCCCTACGACCACTGGCGAATTTCTATTACCCAAAAGTACGTCAGCGATGATGATGAAATCTTTTCATGGTTTCGGAAGCGTTTTGCCTCGCTTTGTTTTCCTCCACATTGTTCTACTAATGCAGAGGCATGTCTTTTACAGCTGTCTGTCACACTTTTGATTTAGCAGAAGAAGCACAAAAAATAGCTTAGCATGCGGCAGTCTGACAGCCCGCTAGCCACCAACCACTAAATTGCAAACACTGTTGCGTTTTTTTGCTTCTTTTTCTGTTTCTGGTTTCGTTTCACTATTTTGTCCATTCTTTTATCTTTCTGTCTGGCCGTGTCTGACAGTCTACAAGTGTCTCGTGCCGCCGCGCTGCACGCTTAGCACATTTGTTGCTGTGAAACGTTTTTTGTTGTTGTCGTGTTTGGCCCATGTGCCAAAACACAAAACGCACACATGAAGTGTTCAAAAGTTTTACGACAGCCCAAAAAAAGTTCTGTCGAAGATAGTTTGTTTGGTGATTTTTTTCTGGGGGGTTGGGAAGAATTATTAAAAATTGCTTGATTAACTAAAAAATATGAATGCCATTAAGAGGGAATATTAAAGAATATTGCGGGTTATTAGGGTGTAATGCACCTCTCTCTAATCCGAGGCTAATTTCGAGAAAGTATATCATAGACAATATAAATAAATGAAGAGAGAAAAGGCTTTTGAAATCATGAATATGTAATTCGACTAAATTGTTCAACGTATTACGATTTGCCTAATTTTATAGACCTCATGATATTTTTATAAATTTTTGCAATATACCTCCGATATCGTTACCATAAAATATTGTTTTTTTTTTTTATCTGGAACGATCTATAAGTCATAAAAAATTTAAAACCCTTTTGGGCTTCTTTGAACTTCTGAAAAGTAAACGCTTTTTGAAGACTACAGACCCTCTTTGGTATTATATATATACCGCCTCAGGTCTTATTAACCTTCTTATATTATAAACGTAAAGCTTTGTTGAGCTTTTTATATCCTAGGCTTAAAAATAAAGCCTTTATAAGGCAGATATTTATTAGTCTTGGAATGTAAATTTCTGTTTTTATACCCTACAACACTATGTGTTGGGGGTATTATAAGTTTGATTGGGCCAAAAATTATGTAACACCTCGAAATATTGGTTTCCCACATAGGAAAGTATATATGGATCTTCCTATCTTGCCGAGCTGAGTCGATCTACCTATGTATGTCCGTAAATTTGTAATCAAGCTACAGGTCGTAATTATGGCCCGATCCTCACGAAATTGAAAATAGAAGTGGGGTTAGGGTCAGAAATGGTTCGAAAAATAAAGAAGCGACTTGATCGAAACTCGCGTCGCAGTGGCCGAAAAATGGCTCGTGAACTGAACACCACGCAATATTCCATTCGTCAAATATTGAAAAATGAGCTCGAAACAAAGCCATTGAAATTCCAAAAAGTGCAAGAACTTACACCGCCACAGAAAGAAAATAGACTCAAAAGAGCTAAAGACTTGCTTAGCGAAAGTGTTGAACTGCCGAATTTTGTTTTTTCCTTCTCCGATGAGAAAACATTCGTTGCCCAGTAGTTTGTAAACAAACAAAATGATCGTGTTCACTTGTCAAAGAGGTCAGCTCAAAATGTGCACCTTCGGTTGCCCACTAGATCTCAAGCGCTGGTCATGGTGATGGTGTGGGCCGCCATAACAGCCGATGGTCACTCTCCGCTCCTATTGATCGCTCGTGGCATAAGAATAAGTGCCGAATATTATCGCGAAAATATTCTGGAGGGTGAATTAAAGGCACGCAAACATTTTGGCCGCAGACCTTAGACATTCCAACAGGATTCAGCACCATCGCACTCAGCACGCACCACCCAAGAATGGTTACAAAATGAGGTTCCTCGCTTCATTTCCAGCGCACAATGGATACCAAAATCCGGATACCAATCCGTTGAACTACTGTGTCTGGCATATTTTGGAAAGCAAGATTGGCACTAAAAAATACCAAAGCGTCGATCACCTCAAGCAAGCGCTTCGCCGTGAATGGGCCAAAATGCCGCAAAGCAATATTCGTGCGGCGTATGACGGTGTATGACATTAGCCGTTTGAAGGCCCTAATTCGTGCCAAAGGTGACAAATTCGAACAAATCTAAACTTATTCTAAAATTTCCGACATTTTTGCTTTCATTCAATAAAATTAAGAAAAAAATGTAAAAATTATGGCCTTTGACTTTGCTGCAGTTTTTATACCCTCCACCTTGGAAATATATACTTTATATATATACTTTATGGGGTCTACGACAAATTTTAAGGATGTTACAAACGGAATGACAAAGTTAATATACCCTCCTTTCATAATCAGCATAAAATCTAAGTCGATTTAACGATGTCCATCTATCTGTCCGTCTGTCTGTTGAAATCACGATACAGCCCACATTATTTGACGTAGATCGCCAAAATTTAGCAGAGCAATTGGTATTGTGTCTAGGATGGTTGGTATTAAAAATGAGATATATCGGTCCACGTTCTGGTATAGTCCTCATATAACGGTACCTCCCGATATTCAGTATTTTGATGATTTATGCCACATTTTTTCACGGACTTGTCTGAAAATTGGTATTTGTTGGTCATAATGGGTTCCAGCTCCCATATAACGGTACCTCCCAATATTCGGTATTTTGATGATTTTTGACACATTTTTTACGCATTTCTCTGAAAATTGGTAGTTGTAGATCATAATGGGTCCCAGTTCGTGTGACGAGTTATTGTAATTAATAGTCCATGTTTTGGTATAGCCCCCATATAACGGTACCTCCCAATATTCGTTAATTTGATGATTTTTGCCACATTTTTTCACGTATTTGTCTGAAAATTGGTATTGGTAGGTCATAATGGGTTCTAGCTCCGTTGGCGAAACATTGCATGTGTAGGTCCACAATTTGGTATAGCCCCATATAACGATGCCTCCAGATATTCGGCATTTTAATGGTTTTTGCCACATTTCTTCTGTTTCCTTTACCCTAAGATGGAGGGTATTAAAAGTTTGGCCCGGCCGAACTTAATGTTTTTTTACTTGTTTTATCTCACCCTGTGTACCCTCTGCAGTCATAGGAATGAGGTTATAAATAGAGTTATGTCAATCTAATTCATAGCTCAGTACACCAGTTCGTAAACGTATGAGTGATTTAATACATTTAATATCACTCATACGCAGATTTTTCATACATACGACCGAATTCCATGGAACTACATAAGGAACTAGTTCTTTTGGTCCTAATCTAACTCCCTTGCACAGTTTTTTTATACTCTTTAATGCGATCGTTGTACGGCTTGGCAGGATCTGCTTTGTTAAGTTGTGTTGGAATCTGTTCATGGTTTTAGGTCAACAATTACTGCAAATTTCACCACAGTGTTTAGTTAGTTTTCCAGCGTGTTTAGGATGGTCCTCATCTAAAGTTTTATGCTCATTTCAGAAACTAATTTTTCTTCGTTCCACCCAATAAACTCTCATACAAATTCATATTTTTTTTTTGTGAATATGTTCATTTATATATCATTCATGCATCATGCTTGCATGCATTCATGTTTGATGGGCTATGGAATGAAATAATTTGTACAAATCATTTTTAAAGTGGCTTGGCGTGTTAACATTTTTTTCTTTCATTTTATTTTGCGTTGCTGCTCATTTTCGGTGCAGGAATGCGACGTGGTGTGAGGGTGGCATTCCTCGTTTTGGTTTTGGTTTTGGTTTCGGTAATCTTGCCTTCAAATTTGCTGATGATTTGAGTCATTGTTTCAATTTCAGCGAAGCATCAACTTTGAAAAAAAAGGCAACAATCAGTCCCTAATATCCAGTGATGTCATTGCAGAGGATTTCAGGTCAATGTAGCGTGTTAAAAGGAGTTGTTGTTTTTTTGCTGAAATTTGTATAACAATTCAAAACGATGTAGAATTGATTATTACCAAATTGGTGAAGAATTTAATAAAGATGCCTTGATTGCCTTAGTCCTTTCCAAAGTGGGGTGACTTTGGCGTTTGGGTTTTTTTGCTGATGAAAATTCTGACAACATTTCGTTTAATATTCCATATGATAGCATGAAATAGTGTCAGAATGTTTTTGTTCCACTAAGTTTGTTCGGAGGTTCTTCTGCTAATTGTTCAGTACAAGAAAAACAACAAAGAAGAACAGCAACAACGAGTGAACGAGTAGCAGCAGCAATGACATCAGCAGGTGTTTTTGGCAGCAAAGCAATGACAGATGCAGCCAATTGTTGCCGTTTGGTTTCGGACTGTTGCTGACGCTGCTGCCGCCATGGCTGCTAATACGGTGCGCCGCCACATATGGTGTTTAATTGATGTCATAAGTACTTCCATACAAAACCCCCGAGCTACTACATTATTATTATTGTTTTTGTTGTTATGATTAAGCTCTCTTGTTGTCTTATTGTTTTGTATTGTTATTGTTGTTGTTGTGGTACAATGATATTGCAAACGATACGATTATCTTCCACTAACTGCCCAGTTAATGATTTGATCATGCCATGACATCTGCAGTCACTTAAAGTGCTCTTAATTATCGAAATGAGTTTTTGGTTTGTTTTGACTTTGTAGTGCGCTGTTGTTGTTGTCTTTGGTAGCAATCATCAGGTTCAGGGAAGCGGGGTGACTAAGTGAATTAAAAAAATGACCGAACATGCTGCTTAATAACTTCCTTTGCACTGCCAACCCTGTTGTCATTGCAAGTCCAAAGCGTTTTTCACATTTGCCAATTGCCTGCCGATTTGCTGGACAAGATTTCCAATTTAGATAAAACATTTAATGCGGAAGGATTTAATTGCCCTGTAATGAGGTAAGTGTGAAGGAGGGGGAGGAGGAGGAAAATTGTGCCCCGAGTGAAAAATTGTCAATTGGGAGGTATTTTATTTTCAATTGAAATTGGATGAATTTGAAATAAATAATGCACGAGATAGGTATTCCCTATTGACGATAGAGGCCCATCTGATAACTAACTTTGCTGACAAATACGAAATTCATAGAGAGTCAAATCACAATAGTGCAAAAACTACAAAGATTGTTGTCAAAAATGACCGACCTTACATAGGCCTTGCCCTCAGATTTATGGCTACAGAGGTATATATTTTTTGATACGGCCAAAACGTGCCTCATCGAAAGAAAAGTTTTAGATCCTATGTCTCTTTGAACAAAATGCGTTTCAGGCCATTTGAAGTCTATTTAGCGATTACCGTCTGTCTGTCTGGTAGGCTGGTGCGCACGATAACTCTGGAAGGAAATATCCGATTTGGTCAAAACTTGGTACATCGTAAATTTATTATCAAACTTAGATCTAGTTCGGAGATGGGTAATATCAGTCCACAGCTTCTGGCACCTCCTCCACAATAGGTCGACATTTGAAAACAAATATTTTACTGCACAGAAAGGGAAAGGATACTACGATTTTTCTCTAACTTTGCAAATCCGAATATTTGCATCAGTGCTAGCTCAGGTGCGGACAATATAGGTCCACTCAATCAAGTACCTCCCCCACAAAGGGTCAAAATTCTGAGAAATTATTACTGATTTAAGTAATTCCAATTACACAAATCACAATATTTTATTAACCCAAGGTCTGGTGTGAAGATGGAATATATAGGTCCGCTCCTTCTTGTTCCTCACCTAGACAGGGTCATAATTTTGAATATCCATGAAGCTCATAAAACGCGAAATAATATCAGATTCCATTCAGACTTGGCACACCTCCATATTTCTATTAACAAAAGATCTTTTATAAATATGGTAGAGATTGAACAATTCCTTCTGGCACCTCCCCCACAAAGGGTCAGCGTTTTGAATAACCAAAATGATCATAAAATTCGAAATAAACATTCAGTTCTATTCATACTTCACACTTCCCATTATTTCTACTAACACAAGATCTGCAGCGAAAATGGAATATATCGTCCTACTCCTTCTGGTAACTCCTCCACAAAGGGTCAAAATTAGAAATATCCATGTAGCTCATAAAACGCGAAATGAACATTCGATTCCATTCCAGACTTGGTACATCTTAATATTTCCATCAACACAAGATCTGCTATAAATATGGTATATATCGGACCATTCTTCTGGTACCTCCCCCAAATTCCACTTTTAATGCAATTATCTCGACCAGATACCAGAACTCAATAAGAAATTTGAGGATTGCAGCTCTATCCCTTCACCCAATAGCAGATTTAGTACCATATAGTAATTTCCGTACAAATATCGGACACATTCCCAAAAACCGTGAAATCTCAAAAACAGATACCATCAGCGATTTAAATATTAAATTTCAGAATTGTATTTCTATCCGTTCACCCAATATCAAATATAGTACTATTCAGTACTTTTCGTACAATTATAGTACACATTTCCGAAATCAACACCATATGCCCAGGCTACACATGAACAACACCCCGAGTACCAAATTTCGAATTTCGAGAATTATCTGTTCACCCAATACCATATTGTACCAAATATAGTTCAATTTAGTACTTTTCGTGCACTTGTCGTACACACCAATACTTGTCGTACAACACCAATACATTCAGCAATCGTCTCAATTTGTATTGGGCGCGAATAGATGAAAATGTGCAAAACGTCTGCCCAGCGTGAGATACAGGCCCGCACAATATGCTGCATTAGTCCAAAAGATCTGTGGCTACAGTCCATAAGGGCAGCAGAATTCCTAAACCTGGACATCGAAGCAGAACAATATTAGCTGTCATTAACAACACAACATACACCAATGTTACAACAACAACAAGTCCACTACAAGATTTCATTCGTTCACTCTAAACCAAATCAACATTTAGTACTACTTACTACAGTTCGTATACTTAGTAAACATTTTCAAACCTACTTTCCAACCTTAGTTCACCTACTGCATTTCAGGGTTTTAGCTTTATCCGTTTATATAATACCAAACGGTACCATTTTAGAACTTCTTGTATCCTCCAGTTCGAATTTACAAAATCCTTTGAAATATATTGTATTTTACTTTAAGTCAGGAGTGAACATGTTATCATATTGAAATTTTTTTTAAACCAATCGTATCCATTTATTACCATTCCCGATATCTTAGTTCATAGGAACTACTTTTTTATGGAGGGTATATTAAGTACGTCATTCCGTTGGTAACTCATGGAAATACTTATTTTAGACCTAACAAAGATTAACATAAACTTCTAAGACGATTTACAGATCAAGTTCAAAGATGGGCTATATCGGTCAACGATATCGAATAGCCCCCATATAACGGTACCCCCGATATTCAGTATTTTATGATTTTAGCCACATTTTTCAATGAAATTGGCTTAAAATCCACACAAGGAGTTCCTTCTGAGTACCTAACCAACTAAAAGAGAATTATATATATATAGCTACACGATATCGTATATGCCCCATATAACTGTACCTCCCGACTTTCGGTATTTTGTGATTTTAATACCATTTTCAATGGCATTGTCTGAAATTCTTCACAATTAGTTCCATCTAAATACTTTTTCCCTGGAAAGGAATTGTCTATATAGACCTACGTTTTAGTATAGCACCCATATAACGTTACCCCGAGATACTCGGTATTTTCAGGATTTTCGCGTCAAATTTCGTATTTGAAGTTCGTAATGGGTACTACAATATATTGTTTATGCAGGTCCACGTCTTAGTATAGACCGTATATAATGGTACCTTTCTATATAAAGATTTACATTTGAGCGATGTCTTTCGACGGGATTTTTTTTTGAAAATGTTCAAGTTCCTTCCGAATGGTGGAGGGTATGAAAAGTTCGGACCGACCGAACTTAGCTGCTTTTTTACTTGGTATAACGTTAAATTTATTATGGATAGGGTCACAGGTAAAAATTAGTGTTTCTGACTTTTCCCGATCCCAAAATACCAAATTTCGCAATATTTGGTAAATTTTAGTACTTCTTGCACCCTTTTAAATAAATAAAATAATAATTAGATAAAATAATAATAAGATTAAATAAGCTATTGTATTCAATATAGGATATATTTCCAAAATTCCCCAAAAACTGAATTTTTTCTAGGTTAGGCATTTGTACATTTTTTGTTGTGGCCCCATCGCCAATAAAAAGTCGCATAATTGTAACGACGCACTTCTAGCAGCGACATCTTAATAAATAAAATGATAACCAGACCATAAAAGCACTACAACCAAATGTCCTTGGCTGGAAGAAATATGGATCACGTACAAATGAGTCTGCGGCAAACATGCCGTTCAAATGCAAAATGACCTAAGTGTAATAATCTTATTTTAAACTGTTTAAAGTTTTTAAGTATTAATTTCATGAATGTTCAGAGTAATTAGTCATTAATATCACGATAATATTTATATTTCTCAAAATATCAAAAACTTTTTCTAGCTGGACTACGAAAAATGCATTAAAAGGATACTTAAAATGTTCAAAACGGTCTTTGTCGGCGAAAAATAAATCATTCAAATATTGTAAAATTTTTTAAAGTTAATGTTAATTTTTTTAATGTTTTATAAAATCTTTTGTCACTTACACCATTTTGCATTTTAGCACCCAAACACATTCATGCTGTTGCCTAGACTTGCTCTATTCTTTTTTCGATTTTGGTTCAGCAAGAGCAACAAGTGCAGCATGCAAGCTGTTCCAATTCTAATCTGTAAAATGCAATAACAAAAAATCATTGAGGAAATAATGACTGGCAAAGCAAAGCAAGAAATAAGAAATAAATGGAAAATAAAATAAATATTATCGCAACATGGAAAACAAAATAGTGGTGGATGTGCCGGCTCTGCTCTGGGCTGGCTGGCTGGCCGGGTGGGAGAGACGTTTTGCACACAGAACTCGAACACAGATTTCAAGGCCATTGGCATAAAACCAATGTAAACTAGCAAAATGAGCTATGGCGCAAAAAAAAACAACAACAGCAAGTCGAGAGGGATGGACGTCATCGTCATCATCATTATCGTCTTCGTTGAGTTCGAAGAGAGCGAGACCAACAGCTGCAATATCAGCCAGATTAGCTATGGATCTGGCGAACTCATTATCGACCAGTAATTTCAAACGCAACCCTTAGAACCGAAAAGAGAAGGAGGAGAAGACTGAATCAGTCAGTCACTGGGTGAATTCTAAATGTTCTGCAACTGCAGGCGCAACATGTCGACGCCAATGTCGATCATTATCACAACAAAGAACACACACACACATGTTCGCCCATTACATCAGACCCAGAGTTTTCGTTGCTAAGAAAATGAGCATTATCTTTTGTGGAAATCTTAAATGAAACCATATGCAAAGAGAAGACATATTGAATATGCATTCAAACAAATATTAACACGTCATAGTTCGAAAATAAATCTCTGAATGTCTATAGGAGGTTTATCTTGATTTAAATTTGCGACAAGTTTGACACACGTTGTAGACCCTTAATACTGAATTATGTGAAACCAAATCCTGAAGAGATAATTTTCTGAAGAAAAAAAAAATACAAAAAATCTACCTTCAAAATATTAGAGGAGTCTTGTAAATATGGGTAAAGTGCCTAGGAAATGTCTAATAATTTAAAGGTCCTGAAGGGACCAATGTGACACTCTGATTATGTCCGCAGCCCTTGGCTGTTATGCCTGTTCATGGAATGAAGAAATGGAGGGATGTTCTAGCATCTAAAGTATATGGGTTCAGAAACTACCACCTGAGAGTACTTGCAAATGGATCCTTCTTGCTGTTTTCGCTTACTCCTTACTTTGGACATACTCCAGTATGTCAAGACATTCATCTGGCGAAAAACGCCGATATAGAGAATTCACAGGTTTGTGGACTCGGGTGCTAATTTTAGAACTACTGGTAATGAACTCTACCAATACCGATAAACCAAATATTATGACAACTACTTATCTCCTACAATACCAGTGGATGGTGTGTCCACATACCAATCCAAGGAACGTATGTTTAATCTTTACATTAGGAATGGAGGTTATTTTTTGTACTAAACAATAAATTACTTTTTACTGAGAATAAAATTAACTCCAGTATTTTAGAAATCGAACGAATGGTGCTTTGAATTTATTTGCCGAGATTTGGAGGCCATTTCTACCCTGAAAAAATTCATTACCAAATAATGGCTTATTAAGTATAAAGGGTGATATAAAAAACCTGCAACAAAGTCAAAAGCCATAGTTTTTAAATTTTCTTACAAATTTTATTGAATGAAAGCAAAAAATGTCGGAAATAGCATCAAATTTTAGAATAAGTTTAGTTTAGAATTTGCTCTGCGGTATTTTGGTCAATTTCCGGGCAAGCGCTTGATTGAGGTGTCGACACTTTGGTATTTTTTAGTGCCAACCAAATACCCAAACACAATAGTCCAACGGATTGGTATCCGGAGATTTTGATGGCCATTGTGCGCTGGAAATGAAGCTAGGAACCTCATTTGGGGTGGCGCGTGCTGATTGCGATGGGGCTGAGTCCTGTTGGAATGTCCAAGGTCTACGCCAAAGTGTTTGCATGCCCAAGGCTTTAATACACCCTCCAGAATATTTTCGCGATAATATTCTGCATTTATTCTGATGCCACGGTCGATTAATATGAATGAAGAGCGACCATCGGCTGCTATGGCGTCCACACCATCTACATGGCCGTCGCTTGAGTACTGGTGGCCAACCCAAGGGCACACATTTCATAACCTCTTTGGCAAGTAAACACAATCACTTTGTTTGTTACAAACTGCTGGACAACGAATGTTTTCTCATCGGAGAAAACCAAAATCGGCAGTTCACCACTTTTGGCCAACCGAACCAACTTTTTAGCTCTTTTGAGTCTATTTTCTTTCTGTTGCGGTGTAAGTTCTTGCACTTTTTTGAATTTCAATGGCTTTACCCCGAGCTCATTTTTTAATTTTGCCGAATGGAATATTGCGAAATGTTCAGCTCACGAGTAATTTTTCGGCCACTGCGAAGCGGGTTTCGATCAAGTAGCTTCTTTACTTTTCGAATCATTTCTGTTGATATTGCTGCTACATGTGTCACGGTAACGAGCGATGGTACGAGACACAAAAGATTTATTCACATTTAAATGCTGGAGTGCTCTAACGATAGCCACTTGTGGTTTTCCAGCCAAATATAAAGAAATCGCACTATTACGCTTGAATTCCATTACGAATAACCTTTTTCTGGAAAATTCTCACCAGAATGCTTTTGTACGCTTGAAAAAAATATAGTGAGCTGTCACTGGAATAATTTCAACCGCTGTCGGACGAGTGGCTTAGCAATGACAGCATGAAGTTGGTTGCAGTTTTTTCATATCACCTTGTATATACTTGGTTATGTCTAAAATTATTATTTCGATGAGTTACAAACGGAATGCCGAACTTAATATACCCTCCATATGGTGTATGGTGGAGAGTATAACAAGTAAGGAATGAAATAGGTTCGGCCAGGCTGAACTTTGAATTTGGAACAAATTTGGAAGTTATTAAAAAAAAAAGTTTCTTATAGGCCAAATACGAAACGTGAAAAAATTCCCGTAAATAAAGTCGTAAAAATATCAAAATGCCGATTATAGGTAAGTACGGATACCTGGACCTGCAAAGGCAATTTTCTGTCATAGGCTGTAGTATCCGTTATAAATTGTAAACAAGAAATTTGAAACAGCTCCGGTGAATTAAGTCGCTGAAAACATCAAAATACCGAATATAGGGAGGTACTTTCATATTGGAGCTATACGGGAGCGTACGGATATTGTTAAAGCCGACTGCAACACGAAATCTTTAGAGCCGATAGGAAGCCAAATACTTCCGAGCCGCCACAACCTGAATACTTACGAAAACTTCCAAGGACCCGAATACTCCGAACCGACAAACCCACGAACATTGCCAAGCCAAAAGCGAATCTTCGAATCGACAGCAATCCCAGCAATGAAAACCCTGAATGTATAAACACTCGTGTTTTATTTAAGGTTTGTGGGTCCTTAGGTTGATCCTGGCAGCGACTGAACTCACCGCAATCCCAGATAGAACAGATATTTTGTATAAAGTGAAGAAAGTAGTCGATTTAGTCGAAACCTCGCATGTCGCAATATTTATTTAGGACCGATCCGATATGAACAATATTGGTCTATTCCTTCGGAACCTACTCCATAGAGGGTCAACAATTTGAAAAAAAAAATATATGTAAATATGTAAATATGTCCTTCGGTCTGTTCGTCTATCCGTCTGTGGAAATCACTCTAGCTTCCGAACGAAATGAAGTAGGTTGATAAAATTTTAATAAAATGTTTATTATATCTGCAGGACTTTTGGTATAGAAAATGGGCCATATAGGTCCACGTCTTCGTATAGCCCCCATATAACGGTACCTCCAGATATTCGGTATTTTGATGATTTTAGCGACATTATTTACCGGAAATGTTTTAAATTTGGTATTTGAAGTTCGTAATAGATACTACAGCCTATGCCAGAAAATTGTCTGTGCAGGTCCACATTTTATAACCCCCATGGTACCTCCCTATATTTGGAATTTTTATGATTTTAGCTACATTATTAACAGATTTTTTCAAGTTTCGCATTTGAATATTGTGATAGATTTTTTGTAATAGATTTTAACAGAATTTTTAACGGATTTTATTTTTTGAAAATTGCCAAATTTGTACCAAATGGTGGAGGGTATTCAAAGTTTAAGTGTGTATATAGTATAAAGGTTCGGGTGGGATTTCAATAAGGTTATTGAAGACAAACTGACTTTTAGAATTTTCAATATTGTGGGAGTGAAGCTTTTAGTAGAGGCACGAAACTATTAGAGGTTGTTCCTAATGTTTGCCGTCAGTAGTAGTTGGCCAGTTTTGTTTTCGTTGATCGTTTGAACTTTGTGATGTTGCGGGAATGTTTCTTGTGGATGTTGTCCCGGTTCTCCCAAATATGTGGCAAAGAATATCAGCACTGTAGGCAAATATTCCCTAAATCCTATGAAATATATGCATGGACAGTGGACCAATGTAGAATTTGGGTTTTATTCAAGACCAAAAAGAATTTCAAATGCCACAGCGATCTTCAAATCTATTATATTAAAATAGCCACTCTGAACAAAACAGTCTCATAGCAGATTAAAAATCTCTAGACTCAATGGACTAACAAATAATAGTTGCGTCTGCAAAATAAATAGCCAGTAGGCCAAGGGCAACGACTTAATTGATAAGCCAATGCATTGAAAGAAAGAGTCATTCGGTTTGAGCTAATCACTAAAATATGTGGCAAGTACTGATGCACTTTGTGGTCCCAGTGGACCTATGGCGTAGTGTAATCAACTTCACATAAACTTTTATTTATGAAAAAGTGAATGTTCTTCTTAAAAATCATTATTGAAGTATGTTAAATTCAGCCGAATCAATGGCCTCCCTTTTAGATTTTATGAAAAACTAGGAACATTACCTTTCACTTAAATTTTTTCAGACCAACAAGAAATGTGCACTTCTTCTTTAAAAAAAAAATTATTAACTAAACACAATCCCTTTCAATAATGCAAATGTGAATACAAAAACCCTAGAAACTTTGTTGTTGTAATTGCATGGTTATTTAGCTATTTTTGTTGTAAATTTTCCATTGAAATTCATTAACATTCACGGAATGCCTTTTCGCTTCTCAGTCTCAGCATTTCTAATTGCGTCTTATCGTCGGCGGTTTAGTTTCTTTAAATAATTTCGCCACAAGCCAATCTCGAAAATGGCCCGGCTAGAATGAACCGAACGAATGAAGCAGAACCGGCCAGCTAGCGAAATCCGTCCATTTGTTATGGCTTCGATAATTACCTTTGCTGAGAAAAAAAATTAAAATCTCAGGCATAAAGTCCATTGGATTGGTGGTTGTTTGCTTAACTTTGAGGTTGTTAATGTTGTTGCCTTTGTTATGGGTCTTGGGTAAATTTCCATATATTGGGAAATTAAATGAAAATAATAACAGGTATGGCAAGTGTTGAGGGATTTTCTGATATAGGCCTAGCTGGTAGGAAAATGAGGTAAGAATTGAAGCTTCTATTAAATGTAGTTTCTATTCATTATAGAGAAGAAAAATCTGTTTTTTTTTGCCTTATGAAACTAGTGCACATCGGCTAAAAGGCTTGGACATTAAGAAAATGTCGAAAACAAAAAAAGGTTTTTTTTCAACCAAATTGATGAATTTTTTTCTGGTACATATTATGCTTACACATTTCTTTTGTTCAGAGACTCATAGTAAAATTTAGTCTAGAATATTTCTTCCTTTAATACTTTCCAAAAACAATGAAGTGCTATGGGATATTTTGACTCAAACTAGAAATATATGAAATTAACTGCCACAAATTAAGACATATTTGCTTAAAAACCATTGAACCTCCATACATGGTTAGAATAATTCTTTTCACATTTTCTGTTTAAAACGAAGTTTGTGTTACTTTCATTCATAAACTTGAATGATTGAGGAAAAAATCATGAAAAATTAGGAAATATTTTCACATTTTTTTTGTAAAAATTAAAACATATATTTCTTGATATATATGAAATAGGGGTTTATTTCTTTGGTGACTTATAGTGAAGATTGATGAAGAATAATTTTGTCTTTGATGTCATCTTTTTAACTTTAGGTTTTTAATATTGTATCCGCTACATCGTCAGTGAAAAGTCCACCTTATAATTTTAGATTCGCTTCAACAGTTCATGTTAGACCTGTTTATACCTTCCCACTTGGAAAGGAGGGTATATTAACTTTGTCATTCCGTTTGTAACATCCCTAAATATTCTGATTATGAATATATATACTTTATGAGGTCTAATAAAGTATAATATTCATAATCAGCATAAAATTCTAAGTCGATTTAACGATGTCCGTCTTTCTGTTGAAATCACGATACACGATATAGTCCCCATACAACGGTACCTCCCGATATGCGGTATTTTGATGATTATGCCACATTTTTCAACGGATTTGTCTGAAAATTGGTATTTGTGGGTCATAATGGGTCCCAGTTCGTGTGGCGAGACATTGCATGTATAGGTCTACGCTTTGATATAACCCCCACATAAAGGTACCTCCCGATATTCGGTATTTTGATTATGTCTGCCACATTTTTTCACAGATTTGTCTGAAAATTGGTATTTGTAGGTCATAATGGGTTCTAGCTCCTTTGGCGAAACATTGTATGTATAGGTCCACGATTTGGTATAGTCCCTATGTAACGGCACCTCCCGATATTCGGTATTTTGATGATTTCTGATACACTTTTTCACGGATTTATCCAAAAATTGGCAGTTGTAGGTCATAATGAGTCCAGTTCGTGTGGCGAATCATTGTAATTATAGGTCCACGATTTGGTATAGTCCCCATATAACGGTACTTCCCGATATTCGAAATTTAATGGTTTTACCACATTTCTTCACGGATTTCTTTTGGCAAAACACTGTACGTATAGGTCCACGTTTTTGTATAGCGCCATATAGCCGAATTTCCCGATATTCGGTATTTTGATAATTTTTGGCACATTTTCCCATGAATATGTCTAAAACTTGGAGTATGTGGGTCATAATGGGCTCTAATGTTTCCTTTACCCGAAGGTGGAGGGTATTAAAAGTTTGGCCCGGCCGAACTTAATGTTTTTTTACTTGTTAGTAGTCAAAATGCATTATTTGTTTAGTGTGACAACAAAATTTTAATTAAAACTTTGTGCATCGTACTAAATTTTTAGACTTTCAAGGTCTTATGAATAATTGAAATTTTCCTTATTAGAAAATTATTGCACAATAGACCCACATTCAGTCCAAAATTATTTCAACGTCTCCTTATGTTAACGCTAGAGACTAATAGAGACCCAATATTAATTTTCGGATTCCAGTTCTATCACTTCTCCCAACAACAAATCTAGTACTGTTTAACATCTTTCAAGCAATTACAGGGTGAGATTAAAAACTGCAACAAAGTCAAACGCCACCATTTTTTTTAATTTTATAAAATGAAAAAAAAAAAAAATAATAAGGAAATAGCATCAAATTTTAGAATAAGTTTACATTTGTTAGAATTGGTCACCTTTGGGACGAATTATAGCCTTCAAACGGCCAATAAAACCGTCACACGCTGCCCGAATACAGCTCTGCGGTATTTTGGTTCATTTCCGACAAAACACTTGCTTGAGGTGATCGACTCTTTTGTATTTTTAGTGCCAACCTTGCTTTCCAAAATACTCCAAACATAATAGTCCAACGGATTGGTATCCGGAGATTTTGGTGGCCATTCTGCGCTGAAAATGAAGCGAGGAACCTCATTTTGTAACCATTCTTGGGTGGCGCGTGCTGAGTGCGATGGTGCTGTGTCCCCTTTGGAATGTCCAAGGTCTGCGGCCAAAATGTTCCAAGGCTTTAATACACCCTCCAGAATATTTTTGCGATAAAAGTCGGCATTTATTCTGATGCCATGGTCGATTAATACGAGCGGAGAGCGACCATCGGCTGTTATGGCAGCCCACACCATCACCATGGCCGACGCTTGAGTTCTGGTGGCCAACCGAAGATGCACATTTTCAGCTGACCTCTTTGGCAAGTAAAACGATCATTTTGTTTGTTAACAAACTGCTGGACTACGAATGTTTTCTCATCGGAGACGGATTAAACCAAATTCGGCAGTTCACTACTTTCGGCCAAGCGAAGCAACTCTTTAGCTCTTTGGAATTTCAATGACTTTATCCCGAGCTCATTTTTCAATATTTGCCGAATGGAATATTGCGATATTTTCAGCTCACGAGCCATTTTTCGGTCACTGCAACGCGGGTTTCGATCCAGTCGCTTATTTACTTTTCGAACCAAACTATCACGTTTCAATTCCATCACGAACAACTTTTTTTTCAGAAAATTCTCACCAAAATGCTGTTGTACGCTTGTATATAATATAATGAGCTGTCACTGGAATATTTTAACAGCTGTCGGACGAGTGGCTTAGAAATGACAGCAGTCTGAAGTTGGTTCCAGTTTTTTCATCTCACCCTGTATATCATTTGAGACGGCCAAAACGTGCCTCAGCGAAATATCGTCTTAAGGCCCCGGAGCTCTTTGAACCAAATCCGTTTCAGGACATTTGGAGTCTATCTAGCAATGCACGATAACTCTCGAAGGTAGTATTCGATTTGGTCCAAACTTGGTACATCGCAAAATTATTATCAAACTAAGATCGAGCTCGGAGATGGGCAATATTGGTATACTCCTTCTGGTACATCCCACAAAAGGACGAAATATTCAAGATGATTATTTTACTGCACAGACAGAAAAAGGATGATCCGATTTTGCTCCAACTTTGCAAATCCTAATATTTCCATCAGTGCTACATCAGGTGCGAAAGTGGACAATATCGGTCCCAAGACCTTCCCCACAAAGGGTCAAATTTTTGAATAATGATAACTCTTATAAAACGTTTTGGCCATATCAAATGATATATACCCTCTCAAGCCATATCACTGAGGGTATAAAAACCTCTCACATAATAAAATATTACCTCTTCTCATTTACTTTTTTGCACTTTTCCCAAAATTTCAAAAGAATACCATTTTTGTGGCTTTAAACAAATATCTGCTTCGCTTTCAATTTACACTTCATTTTTGTGCAGCAGCGTCAGCAGCAATCGAAAATAAGAACCAAAAATCGAAAATCAGCACCGACAACAACAACAGCAAAAAATGAAAATACATCGGTAAAATGTATTTGTTCTTTTACCTCAGTCGGTGGATATCCCTCAAATTTTTAATGAGTTTTTATTTTTTCTCTGGGGTGTGGGTGGGGGGAGATGTGGGGATTCGTGCTAAAAGCTTGGCTTAAATTTAACCTTGAATTTGGTTAATAGTCTTTAACGTCTTCTTTTTTAAACAAATAAAATGAATGTTTTTTGTTGTCTTTATTTGTTGTTGTTTCTGAACTGTGTTGTTGTTGGTTTATGTGCATCCAAAACAAAAAGGTGTTGAATCTTCGTAAGAATTTCAGACAGCTTTTAACTCTTGTTTACTTTCCAAAAAAAAAAAAAAACGATTTGGATGGTTCAGCGTCGCCGCCATTTGATTGGTTGGTGAGTTGCTTGTTGGAGTGTGGGCAGGGGGAAAGAATACCTGGATGTGTATTACCCCAAAATTACAACAAAACACAAAAAAGTAAGCCATTTGGACTTTTTATTGTGCGTGAATGAATGATGATGATTCTACTGGTTTTATTTTTTTATCGGCCTGGCAAAAATGGAGGGTCACACATACCCAGTGCATACAAATTGAGTTATTATCTGCAAAATATTTGAGAAAATCTGTGAGATGCAAAATTTATAGAAACATAAAATCAAATTGTAATGACGAATCTCTCAAACCCCCCATGCTAGGGTGTAAAATCCATGATAATTTGCTGATGATTATTCATCGCCGAACTGTTCTTGACATTGGTAGTCATCAAATATCCCATTGCCATCAAATGACACTGCATTACAATAGAATTGTGGGAATCCGAAAGGAAAGTATGCAATTTTTCGGAGAATCCCAACTAAAATTACAAATTTCGGGTTTTCGCCTATTATCTGCCGCACTACTGATTCTGGTAATCTCAAAGAAGATCTTTTGAAGCCACTGCAATTGGGAAAACAATGGCTTTGTTGCAGCTGTGAAAAAAAAAAAAAAAAACATCAATGCTTCTTTGAACACAAAACTAACCAAGCGAATCGAAATTTATTTGAATAATCTATGAGACTGAAGCTGGAAGAGAGGCAAGCGAGGGGTGGGGGTTGTATTCGAACAAATAAATAAAATTCATTATTTGTCAAAGCTTGAATGGTATAACACCCACTATCAGGGCCGGGACATTCATTCAATTCACATCAGTTCTCAACTCAACATCTTATTCAACATTTATCTTTATCGATGTGGATGATTGCTGCAACAATCGTTTGTTGGATAATCTGCAATCTGGCACAGTGGGTGGAAAAAGGAAAAATATTGGGAGTTGGATATATTTTCGTAAAATAATTTATATACGTAAAAGAGTAGTGAAATAATTGACTGACCGAGAATCAACTTCCAGGCGAAATGGCTGAAGCTAGAATCTCAAATTTCGCGCCAGGTTCAGTCTTGGTGTGATAAGGCTGAGTTTTTAGAAATATGTACTAAAAGGGTATGAAAAGTCAAAATGTTTAAAAAATTGAATCCTTTTACTGGACAAACGGAATGAGGTAGAATCCTGACATTTGGATGAGAGACCTTGATGGGGTGCAGGATAGATGTCCTAAAGGGTTTTTAGAAATTCGGACTTTAAGGTTATAAAATATTCTCAAATAGTATCAAAATTCTAAAATTTTAGCTAATCTAAATTTTGGTATTATGTGAACGGATAGAACTGAAATTTGGTATGAGAATCAAGGTTGGAAAGTAAGTTTGCCATATAAAGGTGATGTACACTAAGTGTGCGTGGTCCCGATTGTGGTAGATTTGTGATAAAGATGCGGTTTTGGAAATGTGCTATATAAAAATTGATATTGGATGAACAGATAGTGTTCAAAATCTTAAATTTGGAAATATGTACAGAAATTGTACGAATAGTACTGAATGGTACTGTATCTGGTATTGTGTGGAGGGATAGAGATAACATTTTTTAATTTGGTATTTAGATTACTGAAGGTACCTGTGTTGATTTGGCGGTTGTTTGGAAATGTGTCCTATAATAGTAAATGGTACTAAATCTGTCATTTGATGAAGGAATGGGGCTGGAGTCCTCAAATTTGATATTGAGGTCTCTGTTGGTACCTGGTGTTGAAATCTGGTGGTGGTTGCCGAAGTAACGAGCACTTGCTAGTTTACGTATGTAAAATAGTAGAGTGATTCAGTCACTCATTACAGTTGCATCAACGCTCAGGCGAAATGTCTGAAGCAGGCTTCTTAAAATGTTACGTGTGGATGAATGTTGATATGCGTGGGTGTAGGATAGATAGTATGAAAAGAATCGGGATAAAATCTTGACATTTTGTATAAGAATTGAGATTAGGTTGATTTGGAAATGTTTACTAAGTGTAAGAACTGTTATTGGGGTCATTGCTGGTGGGCAGTGTTGATATTAACCAGTAAAGAAAGTCCTAAAGTCGGGCGGGGCCGACTTTATGATACCCTACACCACTTTGCTAATTTAGTAGAGCTGCGCATAACAATTAAAAGTTTTATGGGAGAATTCAATCATAAACGCTATGATTATAATTATAATTTAAAATTCAAAGGACTAAATATCCGAGGCATTTGTATCTTTTAAATTCGGACTTGTATTGCCCATTTGTTGCGAAATTAATTTGAAACCGGATATAAAAATATATATGGGAACTATATCCAAATCGGAACCGATCTCGATAAAATTTGGCAAAGATATTTCTGAGCTGTATTTGATATATTTCCCCAAATATTGTTGTTACAGAGTGCATATTACGGCTGCGGAGGACAAAAATAACAAATCGAATGAACAATATATATGGGAGCTATAACTATATCTGAACCGATCTTCACCAACTTTGACATACTAGCTTCTACACTCAATTCGGTCGTAAGTGCCAAATTTCATCCAATTTGGGCAAATATTAGACGTTTCGTGCACAATCAAAGTTAAATCGGACGAAGTTATATATGGGAGCTATATACAAATCTGAACCGATCTCGATAAATTTAGCAAATGTATTTCTGAGCTGTATTTGATATATTTCCCCAAATATTGTTGTTACAGAGTGCATATTACGGCTGCGGAGGACAAAATAACAAATCGGATGGACAATATACATGGGAGCTATAGCTATATCTGAACCGATTTCGATCAAATTTGGCATACTTATTTTGAGGTTCAATCTGATCGTACGTGCAAAATTCCATACTATTCGAACTGATATTACACGTTTGGTGCACAATAAAAGACAAATCGGACGAAGATATATATGGAAGCTATATCTAATTTTGATCGATTATCTCCAATTTCAATAGGGTTCGTCCTTGGGCCAAACAAATGATTTGTGCAAAATTTCATCTGGATAGGGCAATAAATGCGAACTGTACTTTGTTACAAAAATACATGGACAGACGGACGGACGGACATGCATAAATCGACTCAGAATGTGACTCTATGCAGATCATCAAAAGGAACTATGGGTCTATCTCGTTTCTTTTGCTTGTTACAAACAAATGCACAAAGACCTAATACCCTGACCACCTAGTGGTGTAGGGTAAAATCTGTACCAAGTGTAAGAACTGTACTAAATGGTACAGAATTTGGTACAATATGATTTTGGGTGAACGATTGTAGCTGAATATTTGAAATTCTGGTATAGGGGATACTGATGATGTTTAGGATTGAAAAAAAAAAGATTTGGTTCTGTGGAAATAAGAACTAAAAGTACCAAATTCGGTATTTAGTCAAGGAATAGTGCTGGAATTCTGAAAATTGTAGTGAGGGTCTCTAATGGGTGTAGGTTTTGAACAATACGTACCAAAAGTTACGAAAAGTATTAAATGATACTAATTTTGGAATTTGGAAAGGAATATGGTTGAAGATCTAAATTTCGTACTAGGATAGCTTTTTCTAATTCCTCCAAATTTAGATATAGCTCCCATATATGTATTCGTAGGATTTAAATTTAAATGTGCGCCATATAAATCTGCCCAAATTGTGTGAATCCCACTGCCAAATTTGTCAGATTGGTTTGGTGATTGGATGTAGTTCGCATATATATCTTCGATCGGTTTCTAGTTTATTGTTCACCAAATGTGCAATTTTGGCACATTTGACTGAATTTTGCCAAAATTTAAAGAGAGGAGGCAAGGTGGCCTTTTTAATTTCATATTAAGATTTCTTTACATCTTTACGATTTAAACACAGAATGACCTCGGCAATATTACTGACAGCAAAGCGAGGACTATTGTGGCGGAAAATTGTAAGGCTCGAGTAAATCAAAAAAAAAAAAAAAAAGAGAAATTGTTTGTCCTTTTTCAAAATATCGTAAAAAACTCACTTAACACATAACAATACAAAATATTCCATAAAAATTTTCTACTTAGGCCTCAAAATATATATCAACAATCAAATTTTACGTGGACATCAGGAACTTATGCACATTTTTGGATTGAAGCCGCACTTATGAGATTTTGTACAATTCTCGTACAAAACATCATTTTAGAAGGACGATGACAAAGACAACAATATTCTTCATAAAATTTCACTGTAAGTCTCCAAAGAAAAGAAAATATTTGCACATGTTCTAACATGTGACCCCCCAAAATTAAAAAATTTCTCCGAAACGAACTGAATGCTGTTTAATTTGTGTCGATTTCAAAACACTGTTCTCATCATTAGATTTTGTTGAATGTGTGTTTGTGTGTGTGCATGCTTGTTCGGGACATTTGTAGGAGGTGTACTATTGTTTGGAATGTTTGCAGTCTTCCCCATCATCGGTCGGTCTCATCATCAGCGACGTTGTCGCTGCCGCCATCAGCTGAGACGACAAATAGCCAAACAGCAACAGCGAAAAAATAGCATCTTCATTTATTTTACAATGACAATAAATAATTAACTATTCACTGTTGTTTTGCTGCTGCTGTTGTTGTTTATTGGATGCGATTTGTCTCTTCCACACTTTGGAACCGAGGTTCAGTACACGGCATTTGCAAGTTCAAGGTCTTGGTTACTTGGCTAAAAAGCTGTATTTCCACAGATTTTTGCATTGCTGCTGCTAATAATAATAACGATGCCGGTTGATGATGATGACGATGACGACGACGACGACGATAGCAGGCAGTTAGGTAACACGCTTGTTGCAAAACAACAAAAGCTTAAGAATTATGAGCGATGATCATCGTTATGGTGATGGTGTGGTTTTATATGCCATGGTAGTAGAATATGCAGTGACTTGGCAGTTCTAATGTTTCATTGCACGCTATGGAATGGATGCTTTTAATTCTAAGGGGAAAGAGGAAATGCGAGGATGTATGGTGTAATTTGGTTCCAGAAATAACGAATGGTTAAAAACTCCTTTTAAATAGGGTTTGCAACAAGTCAAAATATACTTCTACTATAGGTCTCAGAATACAACGAAAATCATTTTTTTACAGACATTGAAATTTACCTTTATAATCCTCAGAGTCTGGCTCTGAATTTTTATAAACTACACCACAAGGTGGTCAGGGTATTATATCTTTGTGCATTTGTTTGTAACAGGCAAAAGGAAACGAGATAGACCCATAGTTCCTTTTGATGATCTGCATAGAATCACATTCTGAGTCGATTTATGCATGTCCATCCGTCTGTCCATGTATTTTTGTAAACAAAGTACAGTTCGCATTTATTGTCTTATCCAGACGAAATTTGGCACAAATCATTTGTTTGGCCCAAGGACGAACCCTATTGAAATTGGAGATAATCGGTCAAAGTTTAGATGTAGCTGCCATATAAATATCTTCGTCCGATTTGCCTTTTATTGTGCACCAAACGTGTAATATCAAGCCGAATAGTATGGAATTTTGCACATACAACCAAATTAGGCCTGAAAATAAGTATGCCAAATTTTATCGAAATCGGTTCATATAGCTATAGCTCCCATATATTATTCATCCAATTTGTTATTTTTGTCCTCCGCAGCTGTAATATGCGCTCTGTAACAACAATATTTGGGAAATATATCAAATACAACTCAGAAATACATTTGCTAAATTTTATCGAGGTCGGTTCAGATTTGGATATAGCTCCCATATATAACTTCGTCCGATTTACCTTTTATTGTGCACAAACGTCTAATATTTGTCCAAATGGGATGGAATTTGACACTTACGACCGAATTGAGTCTAGAAGCTAGTACGTCAAATTGGTGAAGATCGGTTCAGATATAGCTATAGCTCCCATAACTCTTCAACCGATTTGTTACATTTGTTACCCACAGCTGTAAAATGCAGTCCGTAACGACGATTTTCAGGGAAATATATCAAATACAGCTCAGAAATATTGTTGCAAATTTTATGGAGATCGGTTCAGATTTGGAAATAGCTCCCATATATATCTTTATCTGATTTCAAATTAATTTTGCACCAATGGGCAATACAAGTCCGAATTTAAAAGATACAAAGCTTCGGCATATTTAGTCCTTTGAACTTTAAATTATAATCATAGCGTGTATGAACTTTTATTGTTATGCGGAGCTCTACTAAATTAGCGAAGTGGTGTAGGGTATCATAAAGTCAGTCCCGCCCGACATTAAGACTTTCTTTACTGGTTTGTTTTTGATTTCATACGTTTAAAAAAATACGAAGAAATATAATCTCCAATTTAATTACTAACCCTGACGTTTTCTTGTTGTTGTGTATTTGCTTTGCTTATGAACTTCTTAGGTTCGTTGTCCGCATTGCCGAATGTAAATGCTCCAATAATGGAAGCTGGATAAATGCCCGTCTGAGACGGCCTACCAAACCAGAGATATTTTCGCGCACAACCAATTCGAATATCCGAATTGGTGTTGGTCGTAAATGTGGATATTGATGGCCATTTAATCTTTTGGAGGCAAATAAAACCTGCTAATCAAGACAAACCACATCTTCGGTGACACATAAATTAAAAGCGAAAACAAACAGGCAATTTGAGTTTGAGTTGCAATCAATTCTTTTACAATGCGAACATTGACTTTGAGATTTTGCCAGAATTGAAAACGTGGTGGGGAGTTTCTTCGTCCAAAGGTTATTCATTGAAATTACTCGCCTTGGCTTGGGCGTGAGAAAGGAGCGCATTGTATTTGCGACCGTAGAAGAGGTGAACCGATTCCAACTTAATTGTGGGAAATAATGTCGGAGATTTAAAAAAACTCCTTTTTAATTATATCCTCAGCCACATGGCTGCAGAGGGTATATCATTCATACAGCCAAAACGTGCTTCGTCGAAATAATGGTTTTAGGCCCTAGGTCTCTTTAGACCAAAACCGTTTCGTTTGTTGTCGATCTAGCGATGTTTGTCTGTCTGTCTGGTGCGTACGATAACTCTAGAAGGGAGTGTCCGATTTTGTTTAAACTTGGATCATCGTTATTATTGTCAATATAATATGTCATGGGCAATATCGGCGCACTTCTTCTGGCACTTTCCCCACAAAATAACAAAAAATGTCAAAGGAAATATTTTACTTTAACGAAGGATAAGTATCATTCGATTTTGTGCAAACGTTGCAAATCCAAATGTGGTTGTC